>NC_077227.1:350484706-350717206 GCF_027887165.1 Monodelphis domestica
AAACAGAAGCAAAATAAACTTTGTTTTTCCTTTTTGTTGTCATGTATTATCCTGCCAAGCAGGAGCCCTATGCCTTCTGTGGTTTTCTTCTTGCCCCTAACATCAATAAAACCAAAAAATGTTTTATCAGCTTTAACTTTCATCTCTAACTTCAGCTTGTTAACCCCCCCCCCAAAAAAAATAAATAACCCTTTATCTTCCATGTTAGAATTTAGAATCACTACTGTGTATTGGTTCCAAGGCAGAAGAGTGGTAAAGGCTAGGCAATGCCCAGGGTCACTCAGCTAGATTGTGTCAGAGGCCAAATTTGATCCCAGGGCCTTCAGTCTCTAGGTCTGGCTCTCAATCCACTGAGCCACCCAGCTGCCCCTACTTAAGCTCATTTTGCATTTAACACTATTAAAGGATCTAATAGCTGTTGCTTAGTTGTTTTTCAGTCACTTCTGACTCTTATCACCATTTGGGAATTTTTTTCTTGGCAGTAGTTTGCTATTTCCCTCTCCAGATCATTTTATAGATGAGGAAATGGAGGGAAATAGGACTAAGGGACTTGCAAAAGGTAACATTAAACTAGTAAGTGTCTGAGGCCAGATCTGAACTCAAAAAGTCTTCCTAACTCCTAACCTGGTACTCTATCCACTGTACCACCTAGCCAGCTGATGCCAATAGCTAGCATTTATATATAACTAATTTTTTTTAAGGTTTGCAAAGTACCCTATGACTTTTATCCTCACAACAGTTGAAGTTGATGTGATTATTACTCCCATTTTACAGATGAGGAAACTGAGGTGACTTGCTCAGTATCACACAGCTGAGACCAGATTTGAACTTCCAAACAGCTCTCTGTACTCACTGAACCACCTAGCTACTGTTGTATCTCTTCTCTATTTCCTGTCCTTGCTTCCATCACCTTCATTTGTCTTTTGAAAACTCGAGTTAATGAGTTTTCTTTAGAGCCATGGTCTCTTTAGATAACTCCCCTTCTCTACCTCATGGGAATTATTTATTTATGTCTTTAGAATTTCTTTCCTGAAAGCTTCCTTATGCTTCCTGGGCTGGCTTCTGCAGAATTTTAAGCCCCTGGAATCTCTTTCCTTTTGCTGAACACTGAAATCCAATCTCCAAAAATGTAGACTGTCTAAATGCCTATGAACTATGTCTATCAAATTATATCCCATTTTCTTCTTTCTGACACAGTCTCAAATGGGAAAAGGGAGAGCTTCCCGTTCCTCAAGTTCCTCCATTTTTAAATGCTTTCTTCTCCCTCCTACTTTCAGGGTGAGAAATGACATATTTCTATTTGTGTAGGTTTTACATTCCCTAATAGAGTGGGCTTCTCTGTGCCCCAAGTTCATGCAGCGATGATGGGCAGTTTGTTGCCTTCATCACTCACTCTAGCTAGGACCTGGCTCTGCCTGAGATCTAACTGAGCACCCTTGCAATTTCCTCACCAGATGCCAGGCCACCCAGTCCAGAAATGGAGCAAGGTAGTACTTAACCGTTTCTTGCCTGGGCCTCTCACCCACTCCTCTGAGGCATCTGCTAGGATAATTGGTGCTTCCTTCCTTATCCATTTTCTCCCCAGCTGTGGGTGCAGCCCTGTCCATGCTCCCCTTTCCATTTCTGGAACCTTAATGAAATCGATCTCAGGCTCCACACATCAAGCTCTTATTTTCCAAACCAAATGATCCCTCCCTGACTCCCAAGCACCAGGCTATGCAATTTACTCACTAGAATATAAACTCCTTCAGGGCAGGAACTGACTGCTTCTGTATGTGTAACACCTATTAAACTCTTAGAAAATGCTTTGTAAATCATTCATGCTTTCCTAGTGCCTAGCACAATAGTAGGAATATTGGTTGATGGACCTTGGGCAAGTCACTTAACCCCCATTGCCTAGCTCTTCTGACTTGGAACCAATACACAGTCATGATTCTAGGACAGAAGATAAGAGGGAGGGAGGGAAGGAGGGAAGGAAGGAGGGAAGGAAGGAAGGAAGGAAGGAAGGAAGGAAGGAAGGAAGGAAGGAAGGAAGGAAGGAAGGAAGGAAGGAAGGAAGGAAGGGAGGAAGGGAGGGAGGGAGGGAGGGAGGGAGGGAGGGAGGGAGGGAAGGAAGGGAGGGAGGGAGGAAGGAAGGAAGGAAGGGAGGGAGGCAGGGAGGGAGGGAGGAAGGGAGGAAGGGAGGGAGGGAGGGAGGGAAGGAAGGGAGGGAGGCAGGGAGGGAGGGAGGAAGGGAGGAAGGGAGGGAGGGAGGGAGGGAAGGAAGGGAGGGAGGGAGGCAGGGAGGGAGGAAGGGAGGGAGGGAGGGAGGGAGGGAGGGAGGGAAGGAAGGGAGGAAGGGAGGAAGGGAGGGAGGGAAGGAAGGGAGGGAGGGAGGGAGGAAGGAAGGAAGGGAGGGAGGGAGGGAGGAAGGAAGGAAGGGAGGGAGGGAGGGAGGGAGGAAGGAAGGAGATAGTGGTTAGGTTGCATTTAATTGAATCAGATATAATCACTTCCTCTCACCTGTCTCATTTAGACAAATGAAGTTATCATTAAAACAAGGATTTCTTGGCCTAGGGTCATTAGTAAAAGCTGTCTTCCCCTTCCAGCTCATTCTTCCCCTCCCCAACTCCCAACTCACTACTGTCATTTCTCTATACCACCAGGCTGGTGATATTTCCCAAATTCCTCATTTCTTTGCCTTCTCTCCCAACGAGGAGTCTCCAGCAGTGGTCTCCAAAGTGGAGTACATGCATCCCAAGGACTTGAATAAACACATCCAGTTAAATGTACAAGATGATTCATCAGGGTGCAGACGTGAAATAATAGAACTTATACTTTACGTTTCCTAAAAAATAAAATGTTATTAATGTAGTTTGACATTGATTGGAGCATTCATTTGGCTCCTATTCCTGTAGCTCTCATTTAGTCCCTATATCCCACACAACCTGTCAGAGGGAAGAGGATGAGTTCCACAACACAGAGGGAGGGGTTGACACTTGTGCCCTCACTGGTTAATTCTTTGGGTTTTTCTTTTAACCTTTTACTTTCTGTCCTAGTAACAACTAGACCGCAGGGTAAGGGCTAAGCCAACAAGGTTAAGTGACTTGCCCAAGGTCCCATAGCTAGGAAGTATCTGAGGCCAGATCTGAAACCAGGTCCTCTAGATCCCAGGCCTGGTGTTATTATCCACTGATCCACTTAGCTGCCCACTTGTTTATTCCTTTTCAGTGTATTACAAAATATTGCTGTTTATGTGAATTTTCAGATTCTATTGCTGTTCTATAGAATATTCAGATTCTAGATAACTAAATTAACCAGCCCTAACAAAATGAGTGATTTAAAAGATTCCTGCAAAGAAATTGTAGATTGAAGATACTAATATGAGTGCAAGAAAACCAGAAGATGGCAAAGCTGACATTTTGTTTCAAGTCGAAGCTTGGTCAGCCAAATTTCAAAGGTAAAATTAATGTCAAGATCTTAACAAGTGGTCCAAACACTACCTTTGAAACAATAAAGATCATTTGAAAAATATTTACTCTTTCATACATCCAATAATAAATCTTACCCTAAGTGCATATTGTACCTTTGAAATATTAGCTAATGATAGTATACTACCGTGATTAGCAATACCCCAAAGCTTGTTACTAAAGAGAATTGCCACCTAGAATTAGAGGGAGAAGGGAACAAACATTTATTAAAGGCCTACTATGGGATAGGCACTGTGCAAAATACTTTCAAAATATTGACATTTGCACACCTGAGATATTTGGAAAAAGCATTTTCTAACCTACTTAAAAGTCTTCTGGTTGCAGTGAGTTTTTGAAACCCTTTGTTAGAAATGGAGCAAAAATGCAGCTTGGTTATACTGTGGATGGTGCTGGAATTAGTTCTGAATTCAAATCCTATTTTATAAAACTTGCTCAGATGGAGATCAAGTGCCTTAATTTCTCTGGGTCTGATTCCTGTATAATGGGAATACTACCAACTTTATGGGTTATTGTGAAGATTTAAGATTACAAGCTTTGAAAACCTAGTTACATAAATACTATTATTCCAATTAAATTCTAGGAATTAACATCAGAAACAAAGGAAATTTGATGTTGCTGCTACTAGCCGACACTGAGCTAGGGATTGGAGGTTACAAAAGTACCATACACTCATTTTATCTAGGCAAAACCCTTGCAATTGGAAGGATGAAATTGAAAAAAGGTAGTATAACTTCACACAGCCACACACTATCTTGTGAGAAGCACCTTTGTCAGCTATGGGAACTCCTCAAAACATACAGTTCAGAACCAGACCTTCAAAAATCAGTGTTAAATCATGTTTTATTTAACCCATACCTTCTTAGAATTAATACTGTGTATTGGTTGCAAGAGCAGTAAGGGTTAGGCAATGGGGGTTAAGTGACTTGTCCAGGGTCACAGAACTGTGTCTTGAGGCCACATTTGAACCCAGGATCTCCTGACTCCAGGCCTGGGGCTCTCTCCACAGGGCCACCTAGCTACCCCGCTTAAAATCATTTTGAAAAATGATTGGGGAAGCTAGGTGACTCAGTAGATAAGAGCCCCAGACCTGGGTTCATTATTTGACCACAGACACTTCCTAGCTGTGTGACCCTGGGGAAGTCACTTGACCCCCAATGCCTAGCCCTACAGTGGTGAACCTATGGCATGTGTGCCTTCTCTGTGGGTATATGCACTGTTGCTCTCACCCCAGTTTAAGCTGCTCCCCTCTCCACATGTACCTGAGGACATTCCTCTCATCACCTGTCCCTCTGCCCACCAGCCCAAAGGAAGTGCTTCCTCCCACCTGGGGTAAGGTGGGGAAGGGCAGTTTGGGGGTCTAGTTTGCTGTCACTGACCTAGCCCATAACTTCTTCTGCCTTGAAACCAAAACATAATATTGATTCTAAGATGGAAGGTAAGTTTTTAAAAAAGCTGTCCATCTCATCCTTTGCATGACAAATGTTTACTAGTGGGGCATACAAGTAAAAGTTGAGACTCCAGGATTTAACTGCTTCCATGACTGCAAATATATCTCTGTTGGTCTTTGGCCAACAACTCAAGTAACTCCTGGATTTTCTCATCTTTATAAGTAGAAAATTAGTGCCAACACTAGAGTTGGTGTCAGGCGAGACCTGTATCCAAATTCTCTCACATTATGAGACCATGAGGAAATAACTGAGCTTCCTTTTCCCCATGCACAAAATGGAGGAAACTGCCAACCCGCTAGGATTCTTTCATCAAATGAAAAAGCATGTCTTTTTGAAAACCCTCTAAGTGTTATATAATCACTAACTAATGCCATTTTGACCTGTCAGTCTTTCCAGAGCCAAATTCCAGGCATAGGAATCATCCCTCCAAATTCCAATCCTACCTATGTGATCAAATGCACCTTCTTAATTTAAAATACCAAGGTCACCTTATGAGTTGCATTTATCTCTTCCTTGCCATTCTTAAGACTTGCCTCCTGTGGGAAAACAAAACTAATTGACCCAGGTGAGGATTAGACCAATGTGGGTTTTGCTCTCTAACCACTCAATAAGGATTTAATTCAATGTTTATTTCATCAATTGGGGACACTTCAGAAAACTAAATGGTGGTCTCAGTTTTCTTGGAACTTAAGTCTAAATGTGAATGTGGATCATGAACCCATGACATTTCATAGGACATCTTGCATCAGTCCTCAACCATTTCCCTCAGAATAAGCTCCAGGAGAGTGGCATTTCTTCCTTCTTTGCCCCACCTCAGACTGTGACCTCCTAAAATTGGAAAAAAGCAGGATCCAAGTCTGCTCCATTTTGTCGCATTACTGACAATCTATAAATGCCAACTTTTATTGACCAAGTTCTAGAACATCAGTAGTGCAAAACTCATTCTCATACTACCATAAAGCAACCAGGACTGCCAGACCAAACTGGCCCTCCTCCCTGCAGTCAGGCAAGCTGAAGTAATCCCCTCTCCGTTCACCTTCCCTTGAACCTCATTTTCTACTTTTAGAGCTAAGGGACAAAGGTAAGAAGACATAATTAGAGAAATACTGAAGGAATTAAGCTTGCTTACTGTGTTTCTCTGAAGAGAAACACAGTCTGTCTCCTGAATGTTAGTTTCCAAAACAATAAAAACTAATAAGCAACATGAATTTTGCATTTTTAAATCGAAAGAACATTAAAAAATATAACATTTCTCTTGTGTTTCAAAGATTAATTATGATTCATTTCATCTCTTATAACTAAAGCTTAATATAATTTTAAAGGCTTTATGGATCATTTAATCCAATACTCAGAGATGGGCCAATTGAGGCCAAGAGGAAACAAGTTACCACAATCACAAATATTTAATCAATAGGATTCTATTCTATTCTAAATCTATTCCATCATTGGTGCATAAAATACTGGGCAACATTAAGAACAACCTTCGGATTACAATGGTCAACAATGTAGAATATAATTTAGGAATTAACAATTCTACACAAGAAACATTGATTTCAACCAAGCAATCTTGACTGGTCAGTTCTTTCTTTAACTTAACATTTATTATTGCTGTAAAGTCTCCTTCCCTAATATATGACCTGAACAAGGGGCCCTAGGCCACAAACAAAATCCTTGTAAGACAAAACAGGGTACACACAGCAAAGTGGACAACACCAGAGAGAATTTACCATGAGAACACCAAAGGCAAACAGACCATTGTGACATCTTTATTGACAAAAATAATCCAGCAAACAAGATTCACAGTCGGCGACCACGACGACCACCCTTTCTGCGAGTGCTGTCAGAGGGGATGGGAGTGACATCCTCTGTACAAAGGAAAAGAGAAAACCATCATGTTCCTGGGATCTAATAATACCTGGAAGTTTTCAAATATATAATCACAGAATATTAGAGCTGTAAGAGACCTTAGAACACTCTAGAATGGGTTCTACCAGAGTAGAGAACAGATCTAGGAATTACAATAAAAATCAGGCCAAAGACACGCCTACTGAGAACAAGGGGGCATGGCACTTTTGGTGATGAAATGACATGTGGTCTTCCTGGTAAGGATTGTCAGATCAGAAAGAAGCACCTTCAACATTCATCTAGCATTGGACAGAACTTGCAGCTATCTAGTCCAGTCAACTGTGGACCTCAAGTTCTTTGGAATTCTACATAAGCAACAAGAAAGGAGTAACTCACCAATCCGCCCAATCTTCATTCCAGAACGTGCCAGAGCTCTCAGGGCTGACTGAGCACCAGGGCCAGGTGTCTTGGTCCTGAGAAAAATCAACAAATCATTAAAAAAAATCCTTGACCTGGTCCTGAGCTAAAAGTTTCAACTTAAACACCTACTCATCACTATGGGTTTCAATTGCAGACTATATTACAGAACATTCCATGGTTATGAAGGACCTTATATACATTTTCTCATATGACCCTCACAACAACCCTGTCAAGTGGGCAAGGCTGTTGTGGCGACTTAGTGGTGTCTCTATCTTATGGATGAGAAAGTGGAAGTGTTCAGGGTTTTACAATGAATAAGTTGCATTGTCTCTAGCATATTGTTAATCCCCCACCAGTAAAACAGGAATAACAAAGCCCACTGGCTTGTAAAAGTGACCAGAAAAACACCAAACCTCTATTTTCACAAGATAACTGATCTTCTAACAGCCTTACTCTGATGCCTTAGATTGGCATGTGACACAAAGTTCTCAAAGGCAAAATGAAAGGAGCTAAAGATACATATATCAATTTAGAAAAGCTTTGACATCTCCCCATTTACCACCATCCTAATGGAGAACTGATAGGCTAACCTTTAAAGGTGTGAAGGTACTGAAGTCTGTGGCTAGAAAGAAAGCACCTGTGCTAAGGAAGCTAGAGATTCTCTGCCAAGTAGGCCCAGCACACCTGCCTAAGAGGCCCTTTTCATAGGCTTCCAGGACAGTGCTGGATGAGCTTTTCAGGGCTGACCTAGATGGCAACACAAACCGAAGACCTGAAGAAGAATAAAAACCTATTCCATCCAGGATTTCTCTCCATTCTGGGCACTCAGTCCATCATTCCCAGGACTGGTGTTCTCTCTTAATATACACTTTAAGACTCTAGCCTTATATTCCTTCCCTTACTGATAGCCAGACTGCAACTCCCACATAGTTCTGGAGACCATAAACTATGGCACTTGGGCACCATATGCAAGGTTGTCTAGGCACAGTAACTGCAAAGGTTTGATCCAACGGAAGCTTAAGAACAGATGACATTTCCCCTGTATTATGGTACAAAAACCAAACCCATAGTCAGGGGACCAAAATTCAACTCCTAGCTCTTTTTCTTACAGCCTCTAGTGTCAAGCAAGTCATTGTGGATTAGTAGGAATGGTCAGACTATGACTGGGTATGGGATGATAGTTTTTTTATTTCCAAGATGGTCTCCTTTCCATGAGACCATACCACCTCACTCAAGATACCAGAGAACAACACGTACCTATTTCCCCCTGTGGCCCGAAGTTTGATGTGAAGGGCAGTGATGCCTAGTTCTTTACATCTCTGGGCAACGTCCTGAGCAGCCAACATAGCAGCATAGGGAGAAGATTCATCTCTGTCAGCCTTGACCTTCATCCCACCAGTCACTCGGCAGATGGTTTCTCTGCAAAGATGCCATAAATTAATCAAAACAGTACAGTTGAATGTTAAGTGGGAAGACAGTCAAGATTATTCCTAGGACCTTTATTCAGATACTTACTTGCCAGAGAGATCAGTCACATGGACAAAGGTATCGTTGAAAGAAGCAAAGATGTGGCAGACTCCAAACACATTTTCTCCCTCTGCAACCTGAGGTCCAAGGCTGATGACCTGTTCTTCCTTCTTTTCCTTCCCCTTGCGAGGTGCCATTTCTGGGCAAAAGAAAAAAACAAAACAAAGCATTCTTTCACATATGGAAAATCAGGCCATTTTTCTATTTGTAATTTCAGACTATATGATTCATAAGATTTCTCACTCTAGAACTAGAGTAAATGATACAACATTTTCACATGTTTCAAAAACATCACATGGAGGCAATGCGCATTAAAACTACATGCTAAAAGAGAAATCAGGTTGTGGTTTACCATATAAAAGCTTACAGTCCAAGAAATTTTTAAATGCTCATTTTAAACCAGATTTCGGGGGGAAGCTGGGTAGCTCAGTGGATTGAGAGTCAGACCTAGTGACAGGAAGTCCTAGGTTCAAATGTGGCCTCAGACTCTTCCTAGCTGTGTGACCCTAGGCAAGTCACTTGACCCCCATTGCCTAGCCCTTACCACTCTTCTGCCTTGGAGCCAATACACAGTATTGACTTCGAGACGGAAGGGCCTAAAAAAATAAATAAAAAGATAAACCAGATTTCATACAGGAAGCCCACAAGTGTCTGAGTCAGGCAGCATGGAATAATTAAAATAATCCCAGACAAGAAACCATAACACACAAGCTTAACTCTTAGTCTCTTCATCTGTGTGACTTCCAGTGTTCACTATCTATCTGGTTTGTAAGTAAAGAAATGTTAAATACGAACTATTGTTAAATGGCAAAATTAGTTGCATGCTGGTGAAACTTTGGGGTTTGGAGGTGCTGTGGAAAAATGATTCCCTAGTTGCATTTAAGAGGAAAGCTAACTAATGGGGGGGGGGGGGGGGAAGGAGCATTCATTTTGGATTCAGAAGGATTTTGGATTCAGAATTGACTACCTGTCAATTGCATATTTGGGCAAGTCACTGGATTTGTAGGCGTTTGCCTACAAATTAGGGGGGAGTAGATATTTCACCTTTATGTAATGCTTTTTTATTTTAAAATTTCTTTGAAGGGAGGCAGGCTTAGGAATGGGACGGAGTTTAAATTTTTCCCTACTACATCCCACTTCTTGAAATTTAACTCATGTAAGTCAATCAATGTTGAAAGGGCCATAGGGAAATTTGCACATTGTTGCACTACTGGTGGATCTGGAAAACAATTTGGAATTTGGCACACACAAAAAAATCACTAATGAAAGCTATAACCACTGCCAGGTTATGTGCAAAAAAGAAAAATCTAAGAGGAAAAGGTCTTTTATGGACAAAAATTTATGGCAGCTTTCTGAAGTGACAGAAATCTTAAAACTAAAGGATATCCATCAATCAAGGAATGGCTGAAAAGATGTGGTATATGAAGTGAGATAAGAATTTTTAAAAAAGATTTCAAAATGGCATGGAAAGTAACAGAACAAAATAAGCAAAAGTTGAACAATTTGTGGTATTAGATTATGAAAACAACAATTTTGAGATACTTTAAAGACTAAAATGAAGGGGCAGCTAGGTGATTCAGTGGCTAGTCAGCTCTAGAGACTAAAAAGTCCTGGGTTTAAATCTAGCCTCAACATTTTCTAGCTGTGACCCCCCACTGCCTACTCCTTACCCCTCCCTCTTCTGTCTTAAAACCAATACACAGCATTGATCCTTAAGACAGAAGGTAAGGATTAAAAAGAAAGGAATGAAATGAGCAGAACCAGGAAAACAAGTTATACACTAACATCAATGTTGTAAAAACTTTGAAAGCTGCATTCGATACAATGATCATTCATGATTCTAGAGGACAATCCAGAGACATTTTCTACACACGACCACTGTTGGCCCATTGAGTTGTTAAAAAGTTTCTTCTTTTTTATAGGGTCGGGAGGGAAAAATAGATGTCTCTGAATTTGAAAAAGAGGTAAAGGAAGGGATTTGTTACGGCTGTAAATATTGCACATTTCGTACGGGATCACCGCATTAACAGTTTTACTTTGTTGCAAGAGATCTTAGGAAGTGGGAGTAATAGTGTATCTAATGTAAAAATACACACACGAGCGCAGCCATAAAAAGAAGTTGGATTACGATTTCTAAGATTGCTTCTAACACAACATTTTAGGTCTTTTCCACGTGTTACTGAAAAGGACTAAATCAGTGCTAGAAAAGCGCAGGGAAGGGCTGTGCCGGGCGGTCGCCACCACCACCACCCCCGCCCGAACTCCCGGGTTGTGCCCCACAGTCCCATAGCCCAGAGGGTCTCCCAGCCAGGTATCCGCGTCTTCCAACCCCCGTTCCCAGGAGAAGACTTCTCCGCTCCGGCCGCCAGGCCCCACCCCCGTCGCGCTCCTCCCCGGGCCTCCGAGCCCCCCTTCTTCGCCCGTCCCTGAACCCCTCGACCTCCTTCCCAAACAAAAAGAGGTAGCGATGAGGGGACACAGCCCTAACCTCGCGTCTGAGAACTCCCTGTGACCTCCCGAGGTTCCGAGTCCAAGGATGGGGACCGATGGTACGGAGGCCGCAGCCACTTACCTGCTTGTTCACTCGGGCCGCCAAGACCGGAAAGGGAAAGCAGAGAGTCACGGGGTCCGGTGTCATCTGGGATTACCCGGAAGTTGTACGTCAGCGCGCAGGAAGTGAATAGATGAGTTGATTACTGCGCATTTCCTGAAGAAAAAAGTAAAACGTACACCCTAAGGGACTGAAATTATTAACTGGACACTGGGAAAGAATGAAACTTAAGTAACTTGGAGGAATAGTTTTATACGTCATACGGGAAGAGGAAGAGAAGTGATTCAAAATGACGGCGTCCAAGGGGCGCGCTATCGAGACCCTTTTCCAAGATGTCTGCCTCCATGCCTAAACCAGTTCCTCCGTACATTCTCACCGGAAGCAGAAGTGAAATAATATCTTTAAAACCTAATGTAACGAGGGTGAGAAGGAGAATTGTGATTATTACAGCTAACAAAAAAAACCCTCTATTGAATAATGTTTTAATGTCTACCAAAAAAATTGCTTCACAATAAACCTCTGAAATAAACGTATCTTTTTAATCTGCCCATTTTGCAGAGGACAGTGGAGAAATTACTTTACTGAAGTACACGGCTAATAAGACTCCAAATCAAAATTAGAATTTACATAAATCTGAGTAGCCCCCATCTGCATTGGTAAGAGGAATTTTTCTCCTAGAGCCTTCCCTATACCTACAAATTCACTGATCTGGGCCGAGAAAGGAATTAAGGAGGAAATTCCCAAATAGCAATTGGTGCTGGGGGCAGGGCCTGGCCTGGGGAGTAAATTTGAGAGAGAGGTTAAGAGGCGGGGAGAAAGAGTATCATCAATCAGTAAACAATCAATAAGCATTTTTACAAGTATCATCTTAATCAATGAGTAGTTTTTGAACATCAGCCGTGAGAAATTATGCTATAGTGGGAAGAGCTATGGACTGGGAGGGATGGGGTGTTAAGGTCAGAAGACCTAAATTGTAGCTCTTGCTCCATCATTAACTTTCTCTGTGGGGTGGAACAAATTATTAATCCTCTTTTAGGCTCAGTTCTAAAATGTAACAAATAAATATACTTAGTTTAAAAATAAATACATGAAATAAATAGGGCAGCCTAGATGATTTCTTAGGTCCTTCCAAGATCTTATATTCTATGTATAAAAGGACTTTTCATCATCCTATACTCAAGATACTATGAGGAAGATTGAAACTCACATCCTAGGGCCATCGTTGGAAAGTATTGGAAAGTTTCCTTTTTGTCCCAGGATTGTCTAACTAGAACACTCTTGGTCCCAGAATTTCAGAATTCCAAGAAAGGACCTTTATAATCTGCCCCCCCCCCCCCATCTTTAATCCTTCTCACTCCCCACTTCTAAACCAATGTCAATTCTATACTCTCAATCCTTTCTTCCATTCTACTCGGTCCCAGGCCCTTTGCCTTTACCTCCTTCCCTATTAGCTGAAACCCCTCCTTCCCTCTTTTTTTAGAATCTCAGTGGCCCCTGGCTTTATTAACCATTTCTATGGCACCTTTGTCCCTTAGTCTTCAGCCTCATTAATCTCTGAGAAAGGGCTACTGGATGTAATGGCTGTGGGGCCCTGTGATCCCAGAGTCTCCACTGTATGATTGGATAAGAAGGATAAGAAACAGTTCCTGCAGCAGCTCTTGGCTCCCCTGATGCAAGACAGAGTTTTTGTTGTCTCTTTATCATCTTGCCCCCACCCCTTTAAATTCATACATTCCCTAAAGTTCTGTTCCCTGCCCTTTTTACTCTCTACAAGGCTCACAAGTCTGTCTCCAGCTACAATCTTTCCCCGCACATTCAATTCCACATTTCTCTTTGCTGGCATCACCAGGCCTTTCAAACTTCATATGCTGTGAATTGAGCTCTACTGCTTCTTTTCTATACTAGCCTTAACTTTTAATTTCTCTACTTTTGTCAAGAGCATCAATATACATCCTTCCACAATTTCCCAAGTTTACAACTTCTGAGGTATCCTTGATTCTTGGAAGATCCTCCTTCACTCTCTAAATACAAGCCAGGTCTTATCTCTCCCATCTTTTGTACCCATCCCTGCTTCACTTATACAACCACACTAGTTCAGGCCCCCATCACCTCTCACCTGGACAATTGCAATAACTTCCTAATTGGTCTCTCTGCTTTAAAGATCTCCTTTCTCTAATTCATTTTCTATATAGCTGCAAAATTGGTAACGCATCTGTAAGGCACAGGTCTAACTAACCATGTTACTTCCCTGCTGCTAGGCAATCCTGTTCTACCTGCCTAATCAACTCGATAACCCCACAGTGGCTCTTCCAAACCTTTTTCATCCCTTCTCAGCCTTCCAATGAGTCCTTCTCCCCCTACTTTCTCAGCTGAGAACCTTGTCTCACATTTTATAGAAAGAAAAAAAAAATAGAAGCCATTTGCTATGATCTCCTCCCCTTTTCCTTAACTGCTATCACACATGTATCCTTTGTCACTTTTTCCTTCTTTATTCCTTCATGAAGAAATGGTCTTATTATTTACCGAGGCTAAACCCTCTACAAGTAATTTTGTACAAATTTCTAGAAGTAGTCCCATTCCATCATGTTTCTTCCAATAGATTGCCCCTTCTGTCATCTCTACTATCATTTGTTTTCAATTTCTCTTGATCCACTAACTCATTCTTTAAAGCCTTCAAATGTGCCTCTGTCTTCCCCATTCTGAAAAAACTTTGATCCTTCTCATCCCTGCTAACTATCATCCTTCCCTTTGTAGCTAAACTTCTTTAATCTGAAATTTTTTTAACAATTACATTTAATAACAAATTTCCATATGAATTTTCCAAAGTTATATGATCCAAATTATCTCCTTCCCTCCCCCCTCCCAGAGCTGGCAAGCAATTCAATCTGGGTTACACATGTATTAACACTATCATGCAAAACATATTCTCATACTGTTCATTTTTGTAAGAGAATAATCATATAAAACCAAAACCCCAAAACATAAACCCAAATAAACAAGTGAAAAATTGTTGGCTTTGATCTGCAATCTGACTCCAACAGTTCTTTCCCTGAAGATAGATAGTATTCTTTGTCCTAAGTCCCTCAGAATTGTTCTGGATCATTGTATTGCTGAGAGCAGCTAAGTCTGTCACAGTTGATCATTCCACAATATTGCTATTACTGTGCCCGATGCTAAACTTCTTTAAAAGCCCATCTACATTAGGTGCCTCCACTTTCCTCTCACTGTCTTCTAAACTCCTCATAATCTGCCTTCGGACTTTATCTCTACTGAAACTGCTCTTTTCAAAGTTACTAATGATCTTTTACTTACCAAATTCAATGATCTTTTCTCAATCCTTATTCTCTTTGACCTCTCTGGGGCCTTTGACACTGTTCATTACTTTCTCTTCCTTGATAACTCTCTTCTCTCCAGTTTCTGGGACTCCACTCTCCCCTTCTTGGTTCTCTTATTTTTCTGGCTGTTCCTTTTCTTTCTTCTCTGCTGGATCTCTTCCAGATCATGCTTTCTAACCTAAGGTATCCTTAAAGGTTCTGCCCTGGACTCTCTTTTTCTTTTATACTGCTTCACTTGGGGACTTCACCAACTCCAGTGGATTTAATTACCATCTTTATGTTGATGATTTTAAAATTTACCTTTCATCCCCTAGTCTCTCTGCTGGCCCCAATCTTGTATCTCTAAATGTCTTTCAGATATCTTGAACCAGATATCCCATAGACATCTTAAACTCAATATATCCAAAATGGAACTCATTTTCTTTCCTCCAAAACACCTCCCTCCACCTCCCCCATCTTCCCTATTACTATAGAAGTCCTCACTGTCCCAGCTTAGGAGCCATCCTCAATTCCTCATTAGCTCTTACCCACCATATCCAATCAGTTGCCAAGACCTATCCTTTATATCTGTAACATCTCTGTAATATTGCTTCTATCTTCTTTCCTCTGATACTGCCACCACTCTGGTGTGGGTCCTCATCACCTCATACCCTGACTATTGCCATAACCTGCTGGTAGGTGGGCTGCTACTTCAAGTCTCTCCTTACTCCAATCCATTTTCCATCCAGCCACCAAAGTGATTTTCCTAAAACACAAGTTCAACCCTATCAAAAAAAAACCTCTGTGACACAGATGCAATTTTCCTAAAATGTGGGTTTACTTCAGTACACTCCAATGGTTTCCAATTGCCTGTAGGATCAAATACAAACTGATTTATTTGACATTCAAAGCCCTTCATAACCTGGCCCCTCCTGCCTTTTGGGGTTTCTTATAACTTACCCCCAGACAGGTCCTGTTCACTCCAGTGACAATTAGTCTCTTGACTGTTCCACAAACAGATTATTCCTCTCAGTTCCAGATAGTCTCCTTGGCTAATCCCACCACACCTGGCACCCTCTCTTTTGTTCTAACTACTGACCTTCCTGGCTTCCTTTTAGTCCCAGATAAAATCCTTTCTCCCACCTGAAAACTTTACCAACCCAACCCTTCTTAATTCAAGTGTTTTACCTCTGTTAATTTGTATTTAGCCTATAGCTTGTTTGTACCTATTTGTTTGCTCTTTCCCCCATTAAACTGGGAGCTCCTTGAGGGCAAAGACCCTCTTTTGCCAATGCTTAACAGTGGTTGGCATAGACTAGGTGCTAATAAATATTTATCAACTTAAGATGCAGCTTAGGTACCATCTTAAAGAAGGCTTTGCTGAACCACTTTCAAGGCCATTAGATGGCGCTGTGGATAGAAAACTGGACCTGGAGTCAGGAAGAACTGAGTTCAGATTTAACCTCAGACACCTACTAGCTGTGGATCCCTGGGCAAGTCACCAAACCTCTGTTTGCCTCAGTTTCCTTATCTGTAAAATAGAGATAATAGCACCCATTTCACAGGCTTATTATGAGGATCAAATGGGATTATGTTTGAAAGGTGCCTGGCATATATTAGGCACTATATAACTGTATTCCCCCATCCCCAGCTTCCAAAAAAATGTCTTCACTCAAGTAGTCACTTAATACATTCATTCCATAGGTGCAGCCAGTGCTCTAAACATTGTAACTAAACATCCTCTCTGAGGATGACCATTGAGACAAATAATTCTTTTCCTCTTTTCTTTTTTTCTTCCAGGTTTAATTTTATTTTGAAATATTTTTCCATGTTTCCATGATTCATTTTCTTTCCCTTCCCTCTTCCTTGCCCCCTCCCAGAGCTAACAAGCAATTCCACTGGGTTGTACAAATGTTATCACTTGATACCTATTTCATATCATTCATTTTTTCTATAGAGCAATTTTAAAAAGCCTAACCCCCAAATCACATACCCATATATACATGTGATAAGTGATGTCATATGTTTTGCTTTTGCATTTCCACTCCCATAGTTCTTTCTCTCAATGTGGATAGCATTCCTTCTTATAAGTCCTTCAGGAGTGTCCTGGCTTGTTGCATTGCTACTAGTAGCAAGGTCCATTACATTGGATTGTTCCACAGTGTTTTACTTTATGTGTACAATGTTCTCCTGGCTCTGCTCATTTCCTTCTGCATCAGTTCAATGAGGTTCTGCCATTTCATATAGAAATCCTCCAGATCATTAGTCTTTACAGCACAATAGTATTCCATCACCAACATATACCACAATTTGTTCAGCCATTCCCAATTGATGGGCATCCCCTCATTTTCCATTTTATTGCCACCACAAAGAGTGCAGCTATGAATATTCTTGTACAAGTCTTTTTCCTTATTATCTCCATTAAGACAAATCTTGAGGTGAGGAAAGGAGGAGACCTGGAAAATAAACAATAAAGTTTCTGAGCTAAGTTGAGTTGTTACCTATTCCACTGAGAATACTGTCCAGCTATAGAGAGGCGCAAAGAAATTGGAGGTCAGGTTTCCAGATATATCAGTTGATACTAATTTATTACCTAGGGACTCTGGCTTTAGTCTTTTCCTTCATCCCCACACCATTAAAGCAAACTTGACCAGCACACTGAACAAAATACCAACCTCTTGATGTTGTTCAATAACAATATTTCCTTATTAAGGGGATAAGAATAACAAGAATATGATTAAGAGACATGATTTACCCTCTTCAGGCCTGAATATAAAATAAGGATGTTGGACTGAATGACCTCTAATGGCCTTAACACATCTAAGACCTAAAATCCTAGGAGTCTAAAAATAAAATAAAATAAAATCTTAGGCATATCTTGGGCATCTATTTGTTATAATATATTCTATAGACTTAAAAAAAAGAATTAAAGAGTTCCAGGGAAGCAAATTTCAATTAATATCAGGAACAACTTCCCAACACTCAGCTCTCCAACAATGGAATAGGTTGCCTCATGAGACAGTAAGTTCCCTGTCATTGAATCACCAGGTGGCACACTAGATAGAGCTCCAGGTGTGGAATCAGGAAGACCTGAGTTCAAATCTAGCTTCAGACACTTTCTAGCAGGTGACCTTGAGCAAGACACTTAACCCTGTTTACTTAGCTCTTGTCCTTCTGTCTTAGAGTTGTTACTAAGACTGGAGGTAAGGGTTTGAAATTAAAGTGTATATATACATATATATGTGTATGTGTAGTTTACATAGAATATTCATATATTCTATATATAGTTTATATTTTTCACATTTTTCTTCAACTTGACTTATTTGATTTTTTAAATTCCTTTTTGAGTTCTTCCAGAGCTTGTGACTAATTCCCATATTTTGGGAAGATTTTGCATATGTTTGCTTGTATCTTACCATCTCCTGTTGCTTCTATGCTTTGCTCTTTTCCCCCTATAAATTATCATAGGTCAAGAGTTTTTTTTATTGCTGTTTGCTCATTTTCCTGCCAGTGGACTGGGAAATCTGCTTGTTGCTGGCCATTTCTGTCTTAGCTTCTGGCTCACAGGTTTATAGCCTGGTTCACAGGGTTTTACTCTGGGGCTGTCTTTACTGCTGCAGTAGAGGCTTGAGTGCTCCCAGCCCTGTGGACCTCCAGACCTCACTGCCAGGGCCTGGGACTTGGAGGGGTGGGTCTGAGGGGCTCTTTTGTTGATGTGGCATGTGACCCTGGATCAGGAAGTTGTCTACACCCTGGTTTTTAAGTCTGGTGTGGTGGTGATGGTGGTGGGGTAGGGATTGCACTTTTCTGTTTGTAGTTTTGCTTCTGGTTCCCCCCTAGTATTGTGGAAATCCATTCTCTCTGCCTACCTTTCATGCTGTGTTCAGTGGGAGAAACTCTCTTACTCATCCTGCTTTGACTCCTGTCCTTTTGAGGCAGCTTTTAAAGATCAGTTTGAAATGATATTTAGAGTGACTTCAGGCTCTGCTACTAAGCCACCATCTTGACTCCACCTCTGGTTTATATATAAATATATTTTTACACACACACACACACACACACACACACACACATATATATATATATATATATATATATATATACCCTTCCAAGGTTAGATGAGGGATACCATGAAGAGGACTCCTGCTCAGGTATTAGTTTAGAGAAGATACACTTTGAGGTCTCTGCTAACCCAAATTCTAGAACTCTGATGGCTTTTCATGCATTATTTCTATCTCTTCATCTAGGAGTCAGAATGTGTTAGAAAATAAGAAGTGCCACAAACACCTATTTCATTTCTAATTTTTCTAACAAGGAGGGTGATCTTTTGAATGTAAAAGATAGAACAAAGTTGGTGAGAGGGCATTGAAACCCAAGGTTTGTGAAGATCTGATGAGAAAACACCTACCTGCCCAGAGTGAGTTCAAGTGGCTAAACCCAAGGAAAAGGAAAGGGAAAAGGACTTAAAGTATTAATTAAATGTGGTTGCTAGTCAGTGATCTTTGAGAAATCATAGAGGAAAAGGAAAGGTGCTAGAGAAAGCTATGTCCTTAAAAAGTTAGCTCATTGCTGTATTGTACATTAAGGTTGTAAAATTTTTCATACCTTTTTCTTTTCTTTTCTTTTCTCTTTTCAACCCTTACCTTCATCTTAGAATCATATTGTGTATTGGTTCCAAGGCAGAAGAGTGGTAAGGGATAGGCAATGGGGGTCAAGTGACTTGGCCAGAGTCACACAGCTAGGAAGTGTCTGAGGCCACATTTGAACCCAGGACCTCCCATCTCTAGGCCTGGCTCTCAATCCACTGACATCTAGCTGCTCCCATATCTTTTTCTTGATTTTCACAAACATTCTGTGAGGCAGATGCTATTATTATCTCCATTTTACAAATGAGAAAACTGGGCACAGAAGAAGTAAATTGTTTGTCCAGTTTGAAATATCCAATTGCAATAGATGATGTGGGATTGAACCTCAAGGGAAAGACTAAGGCTAGGAGTCATCTGTCCATAGGTGTTGATGAGATGAGCAAAAGAGAATATGGAGCAATAAAAGATGAGGGTCCTAGAAAGAACCTTGGAGAATACCCACAGTTGGGGAACCTGATGTGGATGATGACCCACTAAAGGAGCTTGATAAGGATTGGTCAGATAGGTCAGGAAGCATACCAGGAGAAGGGAGAAGGTGGTCAATAGTATCAAATACTGCAGTTAAGTCAAGAAATACTAGAGTTGATAAAGGTCCAATTGTCATCAGATTTGGCAATTAAGATTGAGTATTGGTAACTTTGGAGAGAGCTGTTTTGGTTTGAGGAATGACAAAAGCTGGATTGGAAAGTGAAGTGAGTGAAAGTGAAAAGTGAATGTATGCTTTTTCAAGGAGAAAGGAGGTTATAAACTAAATGCCCTTCTCTTGCCCTCCTTCAAGAATTCAAATTTAACAAACATTTTATACTACTTAGTATCTATAAACCACTGTTGTTGCAAACTAGAAGTGACACTAGTCAAGATGATGGAGTTGCACTCCTTGTTCCTCCTTGCTATTTAAATGCTATCCTTATACCTCCCTTACTCAGTAACCTCTTTTCCTTTGGGCTTCACCCAATCCATATTTACCACCCAGTCAAGATTCTGGTATCCATTATCTACTGGCCATGGAAATATTCTAAATGAGTTCCCTGCTGACCATGAGGACACTCCTTAAATGGGTTCCATGCCTAGCTCATAATTTCCTTCCTTCTTTCCCAATTCTTGCCCTCATAGTACGGGACTTCAGCATTCATATTGATACTCCCAAACATTCCAGTCTCCCAGTTCTTTTCACTTATTTCCCTTGATTTATTTCTTTACCCTACCTCAGCTATATGCAGAGATGATCATACTCTTGATCTTGTCATCGCTCATGAATGTTCCATTTCCACGTTTATGAACTAAGAAACTCCCTTATCTGATGACAACCTATTGTCATTCCATTTCTCTCTCTGCCTCAAAATCCTGCACCCTGATTTTTGTCTTTGCTGTGACCTTCACTGTGACCTCCAATCCTTGGATCTTTTGACCCTTTAGTTCCTTCCCAGGCCACATCATCCTGCACCAGCTACGTTTTCTTCACTACCCAGTCTTCACTCTTGGCTGAACTCGTTGTACTCCACCCTATCCTCTTCTTTCAAGATCAGCCAAGTCTTAGACTTGGATTAACCCCATCACTCTAGTTCGTGAGCTGCTGAACAAAGTCGCAAAGAATCCCAAAGCCATTCTGATCGAGTATACTACAAATTTACATTACATAATCTCAAGTGAGTTCTCACTGTAGCAAGGCAATCTTTATACAGCCCTAACTGATTGACTATCTCACTCACCTCACACCTTTCCTAAACCTTTTATCTCTCCTTAAAGTCCTCTTAGTGAGAACTTTATCTCATATTTCACTAAAAAACTGAGACCATTAGCAGAATTCCCCTATATCCCTGTCTCCTTGTCACACATCACACAGATAGATGCCTTCTGCCACTATCTCCTCTTTTACACTTCTCTCACATAAAGAGGTTGCCCTTCTCATTGCCAAGGCTAAACCCCCACCTACACAAATGAACCTATACTATCCCTTCTCCAGCATATTGTCCCCACTGTCATTTCCACTCTCACTAATCTTCAGTCTCTTCCTGTCTACTTGGTTGCTTTCCAACAGCCTACAACTATACTCATGTCTCCCACACATTCAAAAAACTTACACTTGAGCTACCCATCCCCAAAAGCCATAATCCCATTTCTCTCTTCCCTTTTGGATTAGACTCTTTATGGATATCTATGTTTGCCTCTACTTACCTTACCCTTCCTTACTTTCTTCTTAAATCTCTGAGGCATGGCTTCTAAACTCATTATTCAATTAGAAAAAACATTCTCTCCAAAGTTACTAATGATTTCTCAGTCACCAAATCTAGTGGCCTTTACTCAATTTTCATCCTTCTTGGTCTCTTTATAAGTCTTTGACATTTTATTTTTACCAATTACACATAATAAAAAATTTCCATGTAAGTTTTCCAAACTTATATGATCCAAATTATCTCCCTTCCTCCCTTCCCTCCCCTTTCCCAGAGGCTGCAAGCAATTCTATCTGTATTATTCATGTATTATCATGCAAAATATTCCCATACTATTCATTTTTTAATAAGAATAATCTTATAATATCAAAATATAATCCCAAATAAACAAGTGAAAAATCACATGCTTTGATCTGCATTCTGAATTAACAGTTCTTTCCCTGGAGGTAGATAGCATTCTTTGTCCTAAAGTCCTCAGAATTGTCCTGGATCACTGTATTGTTGGGACTAGCTAAGCCTCTCATAGTTGATCATTCTACAATATTGCTGCTACTGTGTACAATATTTTCCTAGTTCTGCTTATTTCACTTTGTATCAGTTCATGTAGGTCCTTCCAGCTCTTTCTGAAATTATCCTGTTCATCATTCCTATTCAGCACAATAGTATTTCTTTACCATCATATACCATAACTTGTTCAGCCATTTTCTAATTGATGAGCATCAAACCTTTGACATTTTAAAAAAATTAAGTTTAATTAATTAATTTAGAATATTTTCCCATGATTACATGATTCATGTTCTTTCCCTCCCCTCCTTCCTCTCCCATAGCCAATGAGCAATTCCATTGGGTTTTACATGTGTCATTCATCAAGACCTATTTCCATATTATTAATATTTGCACTAGGGTGATCATTTAGAGTCTACATCCCCAATCAAAGCCCCATTGGACCATGTGATCAAGCAGCTGTTTTTCTTCTGTGTTTCTACTCCCCCTGTTCTTCCTCTGGATGTGGATAGTGTTTTCATGACACTGTCCTCTCTTGGTTCTCTTCCTGCTTTTCAGACTTTGTCTTCTTAGTTTCTTTTGCTGTATCCTTATCCAAATTATAAACACTAATTGTGAGTATCCCCCAAGGTTGTCCTATGCCTTCTTTCCTTCTCTCTCTTTTCTTCTATTTTAATTGTTGATCTCATCAGTTCCCTTAGATTCAACTCTTATCTCTATGCTTATGATTCATAGGTCTACTTATCTAGCCTAAACCTCTCTTTTGGCCTCCAGTCTCATATCTCCAACTTCTTATCATTCATCATGGACCAGATATCCTGTAAACAACTTAACATGTTCAAAACTAGACCTATTTTTATATTTTTTTACCAAATACTCTTGACTCTTCCTAATTTTCCCATTACTGTCAACTGTTTTGCCATCCTTCCAATCTGTCATCCTTACCTCCTCACTCTCATCTTGTCCTATATCCAAACTGTTGCCAAGTCCTGCTAATTCTTCCTCACAGTCTCCCTCATATACCACCTTCTCTTCTCTGACATTATTTCTAAGCTGTTGCTGATTAGAGAGACTTCCAAAGACAAAGGGAGGACAATCCTAAATAAAGAATGACATCCATAAGAAATAAGATGGAACAGAAGTCTGGTTTACTGAAACAGATAATAAGTAAAGGAGAACCAGGAGATAAGGAAGGAAGGGAACAAGCATTAATGAACTGGCTTTAGTGCTTTTACAAGTATTATCAAATTTAACCCTTACAACAACCTTAGGAGGTAGGTGCTATTAGTATTCTCTTTATAATTAAGGAAACTGAGGTAGATAGTGGTTAAACAGTTTTCTCAGGGTCATTTAAGTAAGTGTCTGAGGCTAGATTAGTGCTCATATCTCCCTGACTCAAGATCAGTACTTCACCCACTGTGACCTAACTGCCTCACAAGATAAAGCTATAAAGGTAGGCTGGGGCCAGGTTGTTTTTCAGTCATTTTTCAGTTCTGTCCAACTCTTGATTCTATGTGAGGTTTCCTTGGCAATGATACTGGAGTGGTTTGCCATTTCCTTCTCTAGCTCATTTTACAGATGAGGAAATTGAGGCAAATAATGTTAAGAGAGTTACCCAGGGTCACAGAGCTATTAAGTGTCTGAGGCCATATTTGAACTCAGGAAGATGAATCTTCCTGATGCCTGGCTTGATACTTTATCCACTGTGCCACTCAGCTGCCCATGTGATCCAATTATTGAAAATCTTAAATTTTAGGCTAAAGAGTTTGACTTTTTTTTTGCCCTAAATTGATGATCCTTTGGGAAATAAGGAGTCCTTGAAGGTTTTTGAGCATGTGTGTGTGTGTGTGTGTGTGATGATCAGATTCATGTATTAGGGTTATGTCTTTAGTAAGATGGGAAATAAGGATTGGAGATTGGAGGCAGAATGACTGGTTAAGAGGCTATTATAGTAGGTGAGGGAAGAAGTAATGAAGACCTAAACTGAGATGATGGCAGTGGGAGTAGAAAGGAGGGGCCAGATCTGAGAGATTGTAGTAGTAGAATCTAGAGGACTAGATCAATTTATTGGATTAGCATAATCAAGGACAGTTTACACATTGTATGATTCCCTGGGGGCCGCCTCCAATATCTTAAACTACTATATTAATGCATAAAATAAAAAGGAGTTTTATTTCCAATAAGAATATCTAGAAGTCGGTTTCTAAGCATAACATCAAATTTGTCATTATTTACAAATGCAATTTGAATTCACTATATTATATTTAGTTATTCTAGTACTTTGTTGTAAGCTTTTAACATGGATAAAAAAAATACAAGACAAAGATTTTTAACTAGAATTTTGCAGAATTGGGGATATGTGAAAAAAAAAAAAGGATGCCTAAAGTGTCTCACTGAAATAAATACAAAAAGGTATCTGTTTAGTTTTCATCTCTAATGAATAATCTAAGACAATGTTGTTCTCTTTCTCTGCCCTTCTCTGCCCTTCTGGAAAGAACATTAGCTCCTTGAGCCAGAGACTGTATAATTTTTTATCTTTGTGTAGCAGGGGTCTGTTGCATATGTACAGTGCTTTTGACACAATCTCTCTGCCCTGTTCCCAGGAGAAAATCCCAGGAGAATTGTTATGACCTGTAAGAGACAAATGCCTTGGAGAGACCAGAATAGTTTAGACATTCTATAACTGATTGAGATCAAATAACTATATGTAGATAAGGAGGCTGTTTGACCTCAGCATTTAAAAACATCTGACAGCAAAAGATATGAACAAACATGTCTTAAAAGAAGAACTTCAAAGTATTCACAACCACATGAAAAAATACTCCAAATCACTAATAATAAGAGAAATGTAAATCAAAACAAATTTGAAGTTTTATCTCACGTTCTGCAAATTGGCAAAAATGAACCTCAAAAAGGCAACAGTCAGTATTGAAGAAGTGGTGGGAAGATAGGCACACTCATACATTATTGGTGGAGCTGTGAAATGACACAACCATTTTTGGAAAGCAATTTGGAATTATGCAAATAAAGTGACTAAAATGTCCACATCTTTTGAACCAGATATTCTATTACTTGATTTATACCCTAAGGAGGTCATCAATAAGAAAAAAGTTTCCATATGCTCCAAAATATTTATAGTAGTATTTTTTGTGACAGTTAAAAATTGAAAACAAAGTAGTTGCCCATCAACTGGGGAATGGCTAAATAAATTGTGGTATATGAATATAATGCAATATGTTCTATAAGAAATGATATGTGTGATGAGAAGCAGAGAAGCATCAAAAGTCTATATGAATAGAAGCAAATTCCAAGAAAACAGCATACACAGTGATTCTAACAATTTAAATGGTAAGAATGACACCAAAAAAATTAAATGTAACAAAATTATAAAAATCAAGTGGAACTTGAAGAGACATGAGATGACACCCTCCCCAACCTACCTTTTTGTGTAGATTCATAGATGTTACACATTACACATATTTTGGGATTTTCTCAATACTGACTTTGTGCTGACTATTTTTTTTTTCTCTAAAAAAATAGTATTTGTAGGATAGCTCTCAGGGAGGTGGTTGAGGGAGGGAGGAATTCATGCAATGTAAAAAATAGGAACCATCAACAAAAATAAAAAGACCTGTTAGCTTCAACTACTGTATCTCTGCCTCATTGGATTTTGGGAGATCTTTTGCTCCTTCATTCATGATGTCAGATGAAGGGAGTGGGGTCTCTGACTTTGAGAGTTTTGAAAGGTAAGTAAAGTAAGCTACAGAATTAGATATAGGATACAGATAAGACTTGGAGCCCAGGCAGTCAGTTCTTCATCAATGCCTAGAGAAAGAAGCAAGGAAACAATCTTCCAGAGTGACCTTTTGGACACATACCAGAAAAGCAGATTCTGTCTTTGTATATGAACTTGGTGGGACCAACATGCTTTAGGAATTGAGTTAAATTCTCTGACAAAAAAAAAGAGTATGCCCTTAGCTATTAGGGTGGTAAACGTACTTTGTCCTTGCTATATCTTTGAAGTAAATATACCTTTGTAAAAGATAATTGATACTAAGTGGTTAAATATAACTGGGATGTTAATCACTATCTCCTAAAAGTGAGGGAAATATAGCTAGTGAGGACTCCAGCAGGTGACCATGCAGAAAAGACACTGATCTCCCCCATGAAGCCTGAGGGGAGATGTAGCTGGGGTGGTCCTGAGAAAATGGGGCCAGAGAACCTTGTACATTCATATCCTTTCAGAGGTATAAAACAGAAAGACTTATTTGCTGAAAATGCTTGTTATTGTAAAGAGATTCGGTGTGAGCTAAAGTTAAAAAGAAGTTCTCTTCTCATATTGTGAGGTCTTCCAGCTATGTCTGTTTGCAGATCTCTTTGTACTGATTACTTCATCAGTCAAGCGATCACAGGAATTTATTAATTGCTTGTTATGTTCCAGACCTTGGAAATGCAAATATAGGAGCAGAAAGTCCTTGACCTCAAGGAGCTTATGGAATACAACATGTTCACAGGTAAGTAAATATAGGATATGTACAAAATAAATACAAAGTAATTGGTGAAAGGTTGGGAGTGAGGGGAAAAATAATTGTGAGAATCTTGAAGGAGATAAGACCTGAGCTAATCTTGAAGAGAGTTAGAAATTTTCAGTGGTGGAAGTAAAAGGGGAAAGCAGTGCAATCGTGGGACAGGATGGCAAGAGATGCAATGTCAAGTCCTGGGAATAGCTAAGGGGCCAGTTTTGCTAGATTGTAATGGCTGGAGTCCCACCATGAGGGGTTTTAAATCACAAATGCAGTGGAATTGTTTGTATTCTATCCCAGAGGCAATAGATAGTCAATAAAGTTTTTTCCAAAGGAGTCAGTGACTTTACTTTAGGAATATCAATTTGACAGCTGTGTGTGTGTAAGACCTTGTATGGAAAATGGATCAGAGAAACGAGAGCCTAGAAGCAGAGAGGCTATTACAACAGTCTACGTGAGAGGTGACCAAGGGTTAACTGAATTAGGATGGTTATGGTATGAGTGGAAAGAAAAGGGCGTATGTAAGAGAAGTTGAGAAGGTAGAATGGAAAAGATTTGGCAACTTGTGCATCAATACCCAAGATGTTACACAGCCCCCTAGTAAGATATAAACTCATTCTGGAGAGTTTGGTTTTAACTATCCACCTAGGAAAAACCAAGTGGATGAAGAATGTTTTTCATGAAAGACTTCAAAGCTCTGATCAATGTAGTTACCAGTCATGACTTTAGAAGATGAGTGAACAATTTCTTCTTCCTCATGATCAGTCAACAAGTAAGCATTTATTGAGCACCTGCTATGTGCCAGGCACTGTGCTAAGTGCTCAGAATACAAAGAAAAGCAAAAGACAGCCTTTCCTCTCAAGGAGCTTTCAATCTAATGCCTCATGGCAGTGTGTATTGAGGTATATTTTTAGACATAGTCAATGTGTTGATTTGTTTTGCCTGACTACATATGCTATCATTGAAGACTTTAATTGTATGTGTTTTAGTAGTAATAATGATATAAGAAAAAAGAAAAGAATAAATGGAAATCAGAACATACACATAACAAAATCACAGAATTTCTGAGTTGGAAGGGACCTCAGAGGCTGTCTAATCCAGCCCCCTCATTTTATAGAGGAGATAACTGAGGCTCAGAAAAATTATGTCACATGCTCAAGATTATGCAGGTAATAAATGCCAGAGGGAGGATTTGAATCCAGATCCTCTGACTCCACAGCCAGTGCTGTTTCTCCTGTACCACACGGCATTCAGTCCAGACACACAAAAGAATTCCCACAATAACGCAAAGGGTCATCCACTCTTCGATTTATTCCTTTCCCCTTGTGACTAATGACATGCCCTTTTGTAAGATTGTTGGCCCAGCTCAAGATAGGGAAAAGTGGGGAATTCCTTTTTGTGTTGCAATTCGAGTGCAGGCTGTTGTTGAAGAACCTATGATTTTTACTTTGCTTGTACCCATGTTCTGAATACAGATAGATATGTCAATGTCTGGTATGTCAGAAATAACTAATCTTCTCAAGCTTCTGGTCCTGGGGGCAAACTAGAGGACAAGTGTGTGGGAAGATGGGGCAACCAGATTTTTGGCAATGTTCACAATGTACTGAAGAAGAAGCAACAAGATGGCACTGACATGGAGTACTAAGTTTGAAGTCAGGAAAATCTGAGTTGAATTTTGTTTCAGAAATTCATTAGCTGTGTGACCCTGGTTAAGTCGCTAAGCTTCTGTTTGCCTCAGTTTCCAAATCTGTAAAAAGGAGATAATAATAGTACCTACCTCCCAGGGTTGCTGTGAAATAAATGATATATTTTAAAGCGCTTAGCACAATGTGTGGCACATGGAAGGCACTATGTAAATATTAGTTGTTATTATTAAAATAATTGCTTTAGGGGGTGGCTGGGTGGCTCAGTGGATTGAGAGTCAGGCCTAGAAACAGGAGGTCCTGGGTTCAAATCAGCTCTCAGCCACTTCCTAGCTGTGTGACCCTGGGCAAGTCACTTAACCCCCATTGCCTAGCCCTTACCACTCTTCAGTCTTGGAACCAATACATAGTATTGATTCTAAGATGGAAGGTAATAGTTTAAAAAAATATGCTGTTGGAGGCAGCTGGGTGGCTCAGTGGATTGAGAGCCAGGCCCAGAGATAGGGGATCCTGGGTTAAAATCTGGCCTCAGACACTCCTAGCTGTGTGACCCTGGGCAAGTCACTTAACCCCCGTTGCCTAGCCCTTACCATTCTTTTGCCTTGGAACCGATACTAAAGTAAGGATTTAAAAAAAAAATGCTGGGGACAGCTGGGTGGCTCAGTGGATTGAGAGCCAGACCTAGAGATGGGAGGTTCTTGGTTCAAATCTGGCCTCAGACACTTCCCAGCTGTGTGACCCTGAGCAAGTCACTTGACCCCCATTGCCTAGCCCTTACCACTCTTCTGCCTTGAAGCCAAAACACAGTATTGACTCCAAGATGGAAGGTAAGGGTTTAAAAAAATGCTGCAAAAATAATTCTGGGTTCCAGTCTCGGTTCCAACTCTGTGATATGGAGATGAACTTGAGTTATAGAGGGTATGTAGTCATACAGAACAGTCAGGTATAGATGGGTTGTGATCTTCATTCTTTCAGAAAACAGATCTATAGGGTCCTCTATCTATGTTAGTACCTCTAGCATCTCACAGAGATGTAAGAATTCTGTGGTGGTTTGATGTTTTCTAAATTATCTCAAAATATGAATATGTAATAGCTTGAAGAATGTCACCTCAGATACTATTTAGATGCCTCGTTTTGGTGTGTACCTTAAGTTCTCAAAGTGTATGCCAAAAGAGTGAAAGTTGTTATACTTCAACCCCCTTTTTCTCTCCCACTGCTTATCATTCCAAATTGGCATCCAGAATACTTGGACCCATTCACAGTTCTGCCTGTCTTCCCACAACATTGCCCATATCGACTGTTTCTGTGTTTTGGCATCTTTGCCAATTTGCAGGTTGTGAGGTGAAACCTCAGAGCTATTTTAATGAACATTTCTCTTGTTGAGAATCAGTATAGCTAAGAATGGGGAAGCTGATCACTAGATGATAGACTTTTTTGGCCACATCAAATTATAAAATGATTAAAGCTTAGAAGAATGTCTCTTGTTAAGAAAGAAAGTCTCTTGAAAGAACACCCCAATATAAAAAGTCACATCATTAAAAACAAAACCAAATTATGGGAGGGGGATGGAAGGAGAGGGAAAAAACATGAATCATGTAACTATGGAAAAATTTTCTTAATTAATCAATTAAATAAAATAAAAACAAACAAACCCAGAGAATTGGAGGAGATACCTTTCACAACTATAGCTGGGTTAGAATTCTTAGAATAGAAAATAGAAAAGATCATAAAAGACAAAATGGTGTAAAATTAAAGACTTTTCATGAAAAAAATAAATGAAAATAGAATAAAAAGGTAGGAGAAATATTTGCATTGAAACTACTGATAAAGGTCTGATGGCCAAGATAAAGAGAGAATTGCAATACAGAGACAATATCTATTCACCAATAAATGTGGCCTTTCCCAATTTCTCCCACTGCTATTTCCCCCTTACAATTGCTTTATATTAAGACTACAACTGGGCAAATCACTTGACCCCCATTGCCTAGCCCTTACCACTCTTCTGCCTTGGAGCCAATACACAGTATTGACTCCAAGACGGAAGGTAAGGGTTAAAAAAAAAAGACTACAAAAGTGTAATGCAAAACAATTTTGAAAGGCTTCAGAACTGACTAGTGCAATGAACAATTATGACATTAGGAATGTGTTTGGTTTTGCTTACTTTCTTTTTTAAATCTCTGTTATCAGTAAGGGATCATATATAAGGGTCATTGGAATCAATTGCCTCACTCTTTATATAAGGGATAGTGTGGAGAAGGAAGGAGCCTGACAGAAGGGGTGAAATTTTTATGAATTGATGCACTTAAACAGAAGAACAATGTATGAGATGATTTGATTTTCAGTCATTTTTCCAATTCTTTATGATCCCATTTGTGGTTTTCTTGGCAGAGATTGGAGTGATTTGTCATTTCCTTCTCTTTGCCATTGAGGAAACTGAGGCAAACAGGATTACGTGATTTGCCCAGGGTCACACAGATAGTAAGTGTCTGAGATCAGATTTGAACTCAGGAAGAGGAATCTTGGTGACTAGGTCTGGCACTCTATCCACTGCGCCACCTAGCTGCCCATGGGATAACTACAACAATGCAAATGAAACCAATGACGTCCAAGATTCCAGCTGCTCCCCTCCTGACAGATGGGTGGTGGTCTCAGAACACAGTGGGACATTTTTTTGGACATGGCCAATGTGGGAATTTTTTTTTGCTTGAATTGTCATGCTTGTAACAGGGATTTTGTTTATTTTTCTCGGTTGGAAGGGAGAAAGTGACAGGAGAAAAGATTTTCTATAATAAAATTTAAAATAATTATGATCCCCAAGAACAGATAATAAAATATATCTCTGTCTTGACCACAGTCATGCAGCCAGTAAGAATGTATTAAGTGCCTCTTATGTGCCAGGCACTGTTCTAAGCACTGAAAAAAAGACAGGAAGTATTAGGAGCCAATATTTATACCGAGTGTTACATCTTGGTCTTTTGAGGTTAAGATCATGTGTAATATATATCATGTGTGTTCATTGGAGCTAGGTTGTGAAGTAGATGGCATGCTGGACTTGTGGTCAGGAAGACTTGAGTTCAAATCCTGCCTTAGTCACAATTCTAGCTGCCTCCAGTTCCCTAGCTATGGGCCCCAGGACAAATCACTTAACCCCTCCTGGTTTCAGTTTCCTTATCTGCAAACTAGAGATAGTAATAGCACCTAACTTGTGGGGATTAAATGAGATAACCATGTTAAATGTTTTTCAAACATTAAAGAGGTATGTAAGTGCTGTTATGATTATTGTTATCTGATGTTTTTGCTTAACTCTGTGCAAAGAGATTTCTTTTCCCTTCAGAAACAAGTGTGATATGAAAACAAAAAGCATCAAAAAAGAGTTTCTCTATAGAAGAAACCATCAATCCCTTGGAATTTGTAGCACTAGATCAACTAGGGGTCTCAATGGATAGAACTCTGGGCCTGGGATCAGGAAGACCTGGGTTCAAATCTGACCCCCAGACACTTCCCAGCTGTGTGACCCTGAGCAAGTCACTTGACCTTTGTTTGCCTCAATTTCCTAATCTACAAAATAGAGATAATAATAGCACCTCCCTCCCATGGACAAGGCACAATCTCTTTGCTCTGGGCATTTTTCTCTAACTATATGCCCCTTGCCTGGAATGTTCTTCCACCTTACCTCCACCTACTGCCTTTCCTGGTTAAGTCCCTTTTTCTCCAGAAAGTCTTTCCCAACCCCTCTAAATTTTAGATCCTTCCCTATTATTTCCCATTTATCTCATATGTAGCTTGTCTGTACATATCTGTTTGCTTGTTATCTACCCTATTAATTAGATTGTAAGCTCCTCGAGGGAAGGAACTATCTTTGTCTCTTTTTGTACCCCTAGTGCTTAGTACAGTTAGTAAAGGATTAATAAATATTGATTGATTGATTGATTGATTATAGGATAGTCAAGTTTGTATAGATTAGCAAATAGCATGTTTATCTGAATTGCAGATGATGCAAAACTGGGGCGCTGCTAAGAAAAGGATGACAGAAAAAAATCTGCATAGAGTAGAATAAAAGAAGGAAATGAGCATTTATTTATTTTTTAATTTATTATTTATTTATTATATATTATATATTATTTATTTATTATACCCTATTTAAAAAAATTTTCCCCTAAAACCCTTACCTTAAACTTTAGAATCAACGCTGTGCATTGGTGTCAAGGCAGAAGAGTGGTAAGGGCTAGGCAATGGAGGTCAAGTGACTTGTCCAGGGTCACACAGCTAGAACATGTCTGAGGCCAGATTTGAACCTAGGACCTCCTTCCTGTCTCTAGGCCTGGCTCTCAATCCATTGAATTATCCAACTGCCCCTTAAACACTTTATTTTATTTATTTATTATGTGTCAGACACTATGCTAAGCACTTTTCTTTAAACCCTTACCTTAGAATCAAAACTCAGTAGCCATAGATACTTCATGTGCTAAGCCATTTTCTACAGCTATCTCATGATACTCACAAAATCCTAGAAGTAGGTGCTATTATGATTCCCATTATAGTTGAGAAAACGGAGAAAAATGGAAATAAAGTGATTTGTTCAGATTTAAACTCAGGTCTTCCTGACTCCAGGCCAAACACTCTATCCATTGTATCCCCTAGCTGCAATTGGGTGGAATGAAATTAAGAAGAAATAGGCATGAGGGTAAAGTCTTACAGATGAATTTTTAGTAATCAACTTCACCCGTACAACAGGAGAGAAACATGACTGACACAGCTCATCTGAAGAAGATATAGTGTGGGGTCAGTAGATTGCAGGTACAACACAAATCAAGCCCCCTAGGCTATATTAGAGGAGGCTTAGTGCCCGAGATAAGGGAGGTGATGGTCCTGCCATATCTGACCATATCTGGAGTGTTGTTTTCAGTTATGGAAGGCTCTTAGGAAGGATACTGAGAAGCTGAAGATCTTCCAGACAAAGACCACAAAAATGGTCAAGAATCTTGGATCGTGCCATAAGATACTAGAAGATGGAACACGTAGAAGTGTGAAGTCTTACAGTTGAAGTAAAAAAAAATACTTCATCAGTACAATTTGGGGGGAGAGAAAGCTTGGAGGAGAAATGATAGCTGTCATCAAGTAGCATTAAGAAGGTCTGTCATATGGAAGAGAGGAATTAGATTCCTTAAACTTGTCTCCAAAAAGAAGAATTAGGAGCAATGGGGGAGGCAGATTTAATGTAGGGACCAACTTCCTAACTATTAGAGCTACCACAAAGGGAGGAATGCCTCAGGAGGGATGGGGTCAATTGCTTTATTTAAAGGAACATTAATGGGGCAGCTAGGCAACACAGTGGACAGAGCTCCAGGCCTGGTGCCCGGAGGTCCTGGGTTCAAATCTAACCTCAGATACTTCTTGGCTGTGTGAACCTTGGCAAGTCACTTAAACGTAGTTGCCTACTTCTTACTGTTCTTCTGCCTTGAAACCAATACTTAGTGTCAATTCTAAGACCGAAGATAAGAATTTAAAAAGATAAAAAGGAACATTCAGCAGATACTATTTGCTAGGAAATGAGGATACAAAGATAAGTTGTTCTCTTCCTCCAAGAAGTTTACATTTTAATGGAGGGGCTACAGAGATCGTTGTAGTAAGGAGTGAGAGTCCCCCAAAATGACATCTTCAAGCAAATTTTGAGTGAGTACTTTCTGGATGTGCTGTCTAATGGGTACTTGTTCAGGTATAAATTGGACCAGATGGCCTTCGAAGCCATCCAACCCAGAAATTCTATAATTCTGTGCCTTCTTAAAGAATGTATGTTATTTTCTGATTAATAAAATTCCTTAAAAATAGTTTGTCCTTTAAGTAGGTTAAATATTTTCCTAATCTCATTTGAACCACCAGTTCATAGCCAGTCTTTTTCTTCTAACCCTATAATTGCTTAAAGATCAACTTTAGTCCTGCCCTATTTTAATCACCAGCTAATGAGTAGGGTCTGAATTAATGAGGCATTACTGTGTTAAGTAGTAATACTAACTGGATTCCCTTTTTGCTTTGGGAATTCAAATAGCTCATCTTTAACTTGTATATGGCAGAGAGTAAGGTTTGAGAAGCCTGGAAAGGTGGGAGAGGCTAGGTTATGGTATATTTGCTTCTGAAGGCAACAGGAAGATCCTGGAGTCTATTGAGTGTGTGTGTGTGTGTGTGTGTGTGTGTGTGTGTGTGTGTGTGTTGGGGGGGGGTGTGTCTGGATGTGACATGGTTAGTCCTGTCCTTTAGGAAAATCATTTTGGTTTCTGAATGGAAGTAGGGAGAGCCTTGAGGCAGGTAACCCAGCATCAGGCCTCATTTGTGAGGATGAAGACCTGTTCTAGAGTGGTGGCAGGGTCCGAGAAAAGGTCTGCATTTGAGAGATGATGTAAGAATGAAATCAACAGGTCTTGACAACAGATTAGATATGGATGTGTGAGAGACAGTGATGAGTCCAGAATGATTCCTGAGAGACTGGGAGAATAATGATGCCCTTTCTTGTAGGAGGGAAGGTAGGATAGGTGGAGAAGGTTTGGTTTGGGAGAAGCATTCTGAGTTCTGTTTTGGACACATTGACTTTAAGATGTGTGCTGGACAGCTAGTTCAAAATGCCTGAAAGGCAGTCAGAAATGAGAGATTGGAGGTTAGCCGAGAGGATGGGGCAGGATAGGTAGATCTGAGAATATTTAGCATAGAGAAGGTAATTAAATCCATGGGAGATGACGAGATCACGAGACTGAAAAGAGGTCAAGGGGAATGAGGCTTGAGAAAAGGCCACTGGATATGGCCACAAAGATCACTGGCAACTTTAGAAAGAGCGGTTTTGGGGGAATCATTCTACTGGAGATATTTTAGGTGGACCCTGAATCAGTCTTCTTGGTGTTATGCTGCCATTTTTTGATGACTTTAAAAAGAAATTAGGGAGCAGGTAGGTGGATCAATGGATTGAGAACCAGGTCCAGAGATGGGAGGTCTTGGGTTCAAATCTGACCTCAGACACTTCCTACACTTCTTAGTTGTGTGACCCTGAGCAAGTTACTTAACCCCCATTGCCTAGCCTTTACCACTCCTCCACTTGAAACCAATACACAGCATTGATTCTAAGACAGAAGGTAAGGGTTAAAAAAAATAAAAAAGAAAAGAAATTCCTAGCATACTCAAATATTCTCTAGCATTTAGCTTGGAATCAAAGTCAAACTGATTGGCCTACAATTTGAGCACTCTGTTTTCTTCTTTTAAAATTGAGACATTTGGCCTTCTTCACTTTTGTAGCTTCCCTCCTGTTTTCCAAGATCTTTCAAAAAATTACTGACAGCTCAGCAGTCACGTCTGTCAGTTCTTTAAGTACTCTAGAATATTTTTCTTTTGGCCTCTTATTTGGATTTTTTCCCTTTATATATTTCTGGGTGCTTCATATGCTATCCTTCCTGCCCTATAGCTGCTCTAGCTTGGATATATGTGCATAGGCAATCTTCTCTTTCCCCTTTCTTTTTTTGTTTCTTTTTTCTTTTCTTTTCTTTTCTTCCTTTCTTTTTTTTTAAACCCTTACCTTCAGTTTTAGAATCAATGCTGTGTATTGGTTTCAAGGCAGAAGAGTGGTAAGGGCTAGGCAATGGGGGTTAAGTGACTTGCCCAGGGTCACACAGCTAGGAAGTATCTGAGGTCAGATTTGAACCTCTGGGCCTGGCTCTTAATCCACTAAACCACACAGCTGCTGTGGAAGAGAGAGAGATTGGAAAAGCATGCAATAATACAGCTGAGTGAAGACCTGTCAGTCAAATGAGAAATATTCTGATCTGAAAGGAAAGGAACAGACCAACTGAAGGGTTGGTCTTTTAACCTTGAAGACAGAAAGGAGTGGTGGTCTCTGGTGACTTTGAAGGCAGAAGAAGAAGGTCAAAAGTCCAGATATCTCTCTGACTTGCTCTGTTGATGATAGTGATTGAACTTCCAGACCTATCAGCCATTTCTCTCAATTGAACTATATTCCACCATCCTTCAACCTAAGACTCATCCTAGTGATAGGGAAACCCTGACCCTCTTACCTCCATTCCTTATCCCTTCCTTTCTTTCCCAAATAAACCCCTTACTTAAGATAAAGAAGAGAAAGTGTATTTTATTTGAGACATCACAAACTCTGAATTGATGAAGAAGATGAAGAAAAAGAAGAAGGAGGAGAAGGAAGAGGAGAAAAGTAGGATGGCTAAAGGGAGGAAGGGAGGAAGAGGGAGGAAGGGAGAAAGAAAATAGGTAACAGTCTGATCTATTAGTTATTGATTACCAATCAATATAGTCCCTTATTGTTTACTGATTACAATTCTTCCCCCCCCCCCCCTCCACTCCCCTTCTTTTCTGGGTTAAAAGTATCCTTGCAGACAAGATAGAATGATATGAACAGGATGATTATATAATTAGGTGGATTCATTACTATTTTAATGACTGTTTCCTCCCCCCCCAAAGCACCCAATGTTAATTAATTGATGGAAATCTAAAGGAAGGTCTTTAATAGAACCTACCAGGTCCTATTCTTAGCCCTGCTCTATTTGACAAATTTTAGGATTATAGATTTAAAGTTGGAAGGGACCTCAAATGTAGGTCATCTAATCCAACTCCTCTGTTTACCAGATGAAGAAACTAAGACCCAGAGAAATTAAATGACTTGTCCAAAGTCATACAGTTACTAAATCCAATAGATTAAAATTTATTAAATGTGTTAGACAGACACTATGCTAAGAGCCAGAGATACAAAAAGAGGCCAATAGCCAGTCCCTGCCCTCAAGAAGCTTACAACCTAAATGAGTGACAGATTCAGAATTCAGACTCATATCTTGTGATAAATCAAAGCTGGAAAGGATAGTGAACACAGAATATGGCAGAGAGTTGGGGTTCAAAATGATCTCAAGATAAAGTGAAATTAAGAATACCAGAACTGGTAGACTTTGGAAGTTATCTATCCCTGCCCTTTCCTTATATGTGAATCTCCTGTACAAACACCCTTGTTAGGTGGTCATTCAATTACACCCAACATTTATTGAATATTTACTGTCTTCAGTGTATGCTGCTAGGCTCTCAGGAGCATAGAGACTTTGATCGTCCATTCGGTTGCAGAAGGGTGAAAGTCCAAGGGTCTGGATGTTACAGATTGGCTCACTCAATTATTGCATTGGAAGACAGTGAAAGAACTGAACATGTTGAGCATTTATTCTTTATTCCCACTTATATCTCGGAAGTAGTATCTCCAGAACAGAGAGAAATGCCTGGGGTTACACAGACATCTGATTGAGCCAAGAACAGATTCCAGAAGTCGTAAATGGCCCCTATGCTGTGCACTTATTTTCAAGAAATGCTTTCTTGTTCTCCTGTGAGTCTGGGTTGCTACTCACTCTGCTTTTAGAATCTTATGGGCCAGTTCTGCGGGTGCTTCTTCTGAAATCCAACCCCCCCCCCCACTTTCCCTCCTACCCTTTTACTCTGGTCTTTATATGTTAATTTCAGCCTTTCTCCTGCCCCTTTCCCTTCTGCTCTAACTTTCCCTTCTTCATCCATTGTATTTGTGGCTCCTACTCCATTAAGAAATCTTCCCTCCAATATTTGTTCTAATGGTCTTTGTTCGACTTCATCCCTTGTGGATCCTCTTTCTGGCTTTCCCAGAACGGTCTTCCGGTGATAAGCTTTCTTTGACCCGAAAAAACTTGTTAGTTTAACTAAAAACTCAGGTTGGCTTTTCCCGGGGTCAGCAGTTACTCCCGCCCCAGCCTGTCCTTGGCCCCGGCCATCGCCCTGGTCCCACATCTGACAAGCACCCCCCTCCCCCCTTCCTTTTGGGCTCCCCACTCTCCCCTCTCCTCCCCTCCCCTCCCCAAATCCGCCCCCAGACAGGGGTCAAAGGCAGACCCGAGCATCACGTGTTCGCACAGCACCACAAAACAGCGAAGAATCCGCCTTTGGAGTCAGAAAATCCAGTAGGAGATTCCGGAATCCTGCTGGGCCCCGGGGTCGTAGACTCCCTGCAGAATCGGGGCTGAAACCTCGGGAGACCTACGGGATCCATCCCCGAACGCCAAACCCGGGGCGCCTTGCTAGTTAGGTAGGTGAGCTCTTTTGGGGGTAAGGCGGGGAGAGTCTCCCCTGCGCTCCGCGTGCGCCCCTATTGTGTATGAGAACCCCTAGGCACCAGCCCCTGGGGAGAGGCGGCCCCTGGACCCCTGCGGCTCGAGCCCAGCCTTTCCCTTGCCGGGAAAACTTCCGAGCCCAGCGCGGGGGTGCCCTGCCTGGGGACCAGGGGCTGGGCACCGGGAAAGAGGAAGGAAGGAAGGAGGGCGGGCTGGAGGAGGTGGTGGCGGCGGCGCTGGAGCTGCGCTGTCGGGGAAGGGTTACCCGCGGCGGGGGCGGGGGGCCCCGGAGCCGGTGCTTGCTGCGGGGCCGGGCCCAGGGCTTGGGCGGTCGTGGCGGCGGCTCTAGCCGGAGTGTGCACGGCCCCCAGCTCCCGGGGACGCGGCTTGTGGACACGGGGAAGCAGCGGCCGCAGCTGTCTGCGCCCTCTCCCAGGGGCGCCCGGAGCTCGGCAGAGCAGCAGGTAAGACGCGAGCCAGAGTCGGGGGCCCGGGCCGGGGTACTCCCTCCCTCCACTGGGCTGGAGAACCATGCAGGCCGCGTATCCGGAGCACGAGCAGCCTCCGCCGGCCGGGAGCCCTGGGCTCCGGTGTGGCTCGCCCGGGAGGGGCCCAGATCCCGGGCCCTGGGAGGGAGCGCCCAGCCCCGGGCGGCGAAAGGGGGAGGGGTACAGGGCTGGAAACAAAGGGGAGGGGGCTCCCCGGGAACGGCGCTCCCTGGGGAAGGGGGAGAGAGAGGGAGGGAGGTGCAGGGCTGGGGCAGCGGCAGCGGCAGCGGCAGCTGGAGGTCACAGATAATGTCACTTGTGAGGAATTTTCCCCACCCCCCTGGCTTCCCTCCCCTCACCCCTTCTCCACCCCCCCACCCCCTTAGCCTCTTCTCCAGAACAGGGAAAACTTTTGTCTTGTGTGTCCCAGCTTCGAGGAAAGGGAATGGGCTCCTGTGGCAATGCGGCCCAACCGGTTTTCCCCCCAATGGCCTTTTCCTCTTGGGCAGACGGTGTGTGCACTGCTCCCCAATCTTCTCCCTCCAGAACCCTTGGGAAAATGTAGTTCCCTTTCCAAGTACTAGTTCTATTTTTTTTTTTTAAATAAGGGTCGGGAAAGGGAAGAGGTCCAGGCCTCATTGGGCACCTTGTTAGGCTTCAGTGACCCCAGGCTAAGGGTCCCAGAAACTGGGCTATTTGTTCTTCGGCTTGGGCATAGGGAGACTGCTTGGGATGAATTCAGTTGAATTCCATAAACATTTATTAAGCTCCCACTGGGTGTAAAGCCTGATGCTAGTTGCTGGGGATAGAGAGGGGAAATCAGACTTTGGCTCTGCCCAAAAGGATGAATGTTAAACTTAACAGCGTTTGACACTGGTCATCACCTCCTTCTCCAGGATACTCTCATTTCCTTAGGCTTCTGTGACTGCTTTTTTCCTTCTACCTGTCAGATTACTATTTTATTGATCAGTCCTCCTCTTGTCCCCTAAGTACTGTACCCTACAACCTCCCCATACTCTCTCCTTTGGTGATCTCATCAGATCCCACGGGTTTAATTATCATCTCTGTGCCAATGACTCCTAAATTTGTTTTATCCAATGGTCCTAATCATCCTTCTGCCCTTGAATCCGGCATCTCCAGCTGCTTTCTGGAATCACCACCTGGATGCTCTGCTGGCACATCAATCTCAGCATGTTAAAAACTGAACTCTTCATCATTCCCTCCTAATCCTGCTCTGACTTCCAACTTTTGAGATTTATCTTGATAGCACCACCATTTGCCATTTATGGAGGCTGGAAATGCTGGTAATATCTTTGACTCTTACTCATCCCTCAAATTAAATCAGTTACCAAAGTCCTTTAGATTATATCTTCCCCAAATCTCTTGAATTTATTCTTTCCTAACACTTTAGGTTAAGCCTTCACCTCCTCTTTAATTCTCACCTTCTGTCTTAGAATTAACACTGTGTATTGGTCCCAAGGCAGAAAAGTGGTAAAGACTAAGCAATGGGGGTTAAGTGACTTGCCCAGGGTCACCCAGCTAGGAAGTGTCTGAGGTCACATTTGAACCCAGGACCTCCTGTCTCCAGGTCTGGCTCTCTATCCAACCAAGCTGCCCCCTCGAATCCAGTTTTTACATAATTGACAAAAAATTTTCTTCCGTAAAAATCCAACCTAATCATTTCTTGACTTTTCTTTCAGTGGCATCCTGTTGCCCCTAGGGTAAAATAGAGATTTCCTTAGCCTGATACTTAAGGTCTTCCAAAACCTGGTTTCAGCCTTCCTTTCCAGCTTGAGTTCATGTTGCTCTCCATTACATACTCAGCATTCTAGCTAAACTGGACTTCTAGGTACTCTGAATTTGAAATACAATCTTCTTCCTCTCTGCAATAATGCAGGCCATTCTCCACACCTGGAAGATACTTCCTGAACTCCCACTTTAAGAATCCTTCTCTTGCCTGCAGGCTCACTTCAGATATCATTTCCACTTGGAACTCTTTCCTGGTTCCTCTGGTCTCAAAGTATTCTCTCCCTCTTCAAAATTTTCCTGCAATGCTTTCCCAGGGTCTTTCCTTTTTATCTGTCATGCTTTGCTTTTATATTCTTCCCCAAAGGGACTGTAAGCTCCTTGAGGACAGCAACTGTGTCATTTTAACATCTTTGTATCCAGAGTTGAATTTAATTGGATCCAGATTAAGCAGTTCCCCTCCAGAAGTGTTAGTAATAGTTTTTCCCATTTGTTTGGCCCCATTTTTCATTCCTGTCCTCACAGGTGTCTTGTATCAAGTAGATATTGTTATTGACATCCACATAAACCTTACCATACCTTGCTTTATTTTGTCCCAGAGGTGGCATTGGGTTCTCCGAGGCTCAGCCAGTGAAACCCAGACCCTACCAAGCTGGAGAGGCTGCCAGGACAGACTTGGTAAAAGACTAATTTTATCATCTGAGCTAAGTTTGTGGAGAGTCTTCACTGACGAGGTGACCATCAGTTGGAAGTCTTTTTAGCCCATTGTAACTCATGAAGATAGTTCTACTGAAGGGCTGAGGAGGTGTGGATGTGGTGGTGGGGTGCCATGGAGATATGTAATCTACATCTATGAAAAGACTACACATTCTGAGAAACAGACTCAGTGTTGTGTTGCTGACTTGCTTGGGTGAATGGAACTTGTCTTTGGACTTCCAAAACAGTGTTGGGTTGTCCAGAATACCATGTGGTGCCTCTTCTGTGGAGAAATAGCTGTTTCCCATCCTGCCTCCCATTGTAGAAGCCTTGCTTAGGTTTAGTATATTCTTGGATCTCTGGAAAAGAGGATAAGAGAAGTCTTGAATACTTTGATTATCAGTGTAGTTAACAAAACAAACATTTGCAGAAATGCTAGGGTGTATGTAGTAAGAGTGGGTCAAGCTACATCTTCAGTGATCAAGGCTCCTGGATAGCTAATGAGTTTGTAAACAAGGGTTCTTGGGGCCATCTTCTTCTGAGGATACCTATCTTCCTATCTTTGGATTAGCGGGGGGCTGGAAAAAAGATATTATCTGTCTAATAGTGTGTAATTGTTATGCTCATTTTGTAGTGGAGGAGAGAGAGCTAAAGTCTAGAACTCAGCTTAGCAAGGAAAATATATCAACCACTTAGGGCTCAAAGAACAGATTCTAGCAGCCTCAGACATCCCTCTTTTCTGCAAAAAGATACCTGACCTTGGGCAAATCAGGACAGATTTCTGTCATGGAATTGGGCCTTAGTTTCATGGTCTATACAATGAATTTGATGAAATCTGTGGTTTTTCTAGCTTCAAAACTTTTAATAAGCATTTGTTAAACACCAACTATATGCCAGGTACCCTATTGAATTTTTTTTTAACAAATATTTCATTTGCTCCTCTTACCAGGAACAGGAGCCATTATTATTCTCATTTTACAGTTGAGGAAATCAAGGCAATGAGATTAAGTGACTTGCCCTCAATTGCCTATATTATGGTTACTAGTTGGATCTGGGTCCTAGGCATGAGTGTTCCCCACCTTAGTTGAAAATGCATCTGTTGGAAGTCTAATTGCCCTTTGGGTTGGAATTTGGAATTCTCCCTTCTTAGAATTGTTTAATAATTGAAAGGTTGAAGGTGAAGGAGGAACCCTGTGTGGTTTCAACTCCTAGAATAAGCTCATCATTTCTAAACTCACCTGCTGCTAAATTCAAGCCTTGATTGACCCCACCTCCCTCAGCCTTCTCTCCCTTTTGAATGGAGGACTGGAGGATAGAACCTCAAACTTTTCCTAGTGCCTTCCTTTAAAAGAGGGCAGAAACCAAACTTCTGCTCTCTCTGCTTTGCATCTGCTTCTTTACCTGGTTTTAGCTCTGTGAAACAAGATGCCCCAGACTCAAGGTCCCCCTCTGGTGTTCCATCCCTCCCCCCTTCAACTTCCATCTCCTTCTTTGTGTCTCCTTTAGATTGTAAACTCTTTGAGGGCAAGGATTATCTTTTTATTAATCATATCCCCAGCACTTGAGACAGTGCCTGGCACACAGCAGGCCCTTAATAAAGATTTATTGAATTGGATGGATAGAAATCTTGATGTAAACTGCACATATTCTGTGGACAGAATCCTGAACTTAAAATCAGAAAGCTGGAGACATTTACTAGCTGTGGGGCTCTAGGCAAGTTACCCAGCTGCTCTCTGCCTCAGGTTCCTCATCTGTAAAATGAAAGTGTAATAGTATCAGCCTCTCAGGGTTGTTGTGAAGATCAGATAAATTAAGATAAGCATAATATTTCTTAAAACTTAAAGTGCTATGTAAATGCTAGCTATTATAATTAGGTATTCCATTCTGGCATCCCTGGATAGTAGGACACATTCCTTGTAGGTTCTTGGGCTGTGGTCAGGATGCTTGCTGATCTATTGGTTCTTGGGTGTTGTGGGTGAAAGAAAGGCAAAGCGAGAATAAGCTGGAGATGTTCAGCAGGTCAGGTGTGGCTTTCAGGAGGGAGCATCTCTGGTGTAATGGGATCAAATGAGATAGTATTTGTTAGACACTTAGCACAGTACTTGGCACATCCCTCCTTTGCCTCCTGTGTTAAACTCCTCCCTTTCCACTTTTATGAAATGATCTTGGGGACCTTAGGAGTCTTCTAGTCCAAGCCCTTCATTTTACGAGTGCCATATAAATGCTTGTTCTCTTCTCTTTCCCCCGTTTGAGGCATCAACGAGTTTGGAGTCATTGAAAATACAGCAGTTTCCCAAATGTGATCTCGGCAGATCTCTTTTTCCCTGGTGGGGCACAGCTTACTGTCCATTTGTTGTACCAGTTCAAATTATAAACTTTGATGTGAGGAAATGAAGTATGGTAGAAAGAGTGCTAAATTTGGTGTCAGAAGTTAGTTGGTTTGTTGTGCGCCCCTCTTTGTGACCACTGGAGTGATTTGCCATTTCCTTCTCCAGCTCATTTTAAAGATGAGGAAACTGAGGCAAATAGTTGAGTGACTTGCCTAGGGTCACAGAGCTAGTGAGTGCCTGAGGCTGCATTTGAACTCGGGTCTTCCTGACCCTTTCCTGAGCTCTCTCCACTAAGCCACCAAGCTGCCTTCTTGGAATCAGGAAGATATGAGACACTGACCCAGAAGACTTGGGTTCAAAAGAGAAGAACATGAGCACCCCTTTAACACCCTTGAAATATAAAAACTCATTCTGTTATTTACTACTTGTATAACCTTGGGTAAGTCACTAACTTTCCTGAATCTCACTTTCTTATCTGTAAAAGAGGGTTTAGATTAGATGATCCAGAAGACATCTCCCAGATTTAAGTTTCAGTTCATAAACATGGAAAGCAATAGTCAAGGATACCCAAGTCCTCTCAAATCCCTTAAAATTCTAAAACTATGATCCTGTGTATCTGATGGGCTCCCCATCTAGCACTTGTGTAGCTAAGGAAATAGGCATTTTTCATCTACTCTGGTTTTTCAGATCTTTCACATTGGTGGGATTTTAGCATAGGCTTTGTACTGTTCTAAGTCTCAATGTAAATAGTCCAGTGCCACCTGTGGACAAGAACATTTAGCGATGGGGAAAACTCTGGAATGCTGCTAGAATGAGATGAAATGGAATTAGGAAATGTTTATCAACATAAATAAAAATACAGTGCAACATAAATAATGGTAATTCATGGTTTCCTGAGTCATTATGCCCCTGTCTCTATTTTAGTTTGACACCACTGATTTAGGGTATCATGCAATCAAATTGTACAGAATATTTTTACAAGTATCTGGGCCAGAAAGTTCCTTTGTTTACTGAAAGTCTTGTATTGACAACAATCTTCACATTTTCATAGGTTTCGTTTGCAAGTAATTTCTTCAAGGCTTTTGAGGTAGGTTGTATAAATAGTATTACTCCCAATTTCTAGAGGACAGAGCTAAACCAAGAGAGGTTAAGAGAGTTGCCTAGTGTTCATAGTGTCAGAGCTGTGTCTCAGGTCCAATTTTCTATTTCTGAATCTCTCTACTCTAACATTCCTGTGCCCCTCTTCTTGCAATTTAATGTTCATTCATTGAGCTGTAGGCCCCATTTAGGTTTCTCCCTCCTCCCAGATCATCTGAAAGCATTTGTTAAATTCCTTTGTGTGCTTCCTAGGAACTGGATTGGGAGATATAATGGTCTTATGGAGAAAGGGCTGGCCGGAGAGTTAGGAGACATGGCTTTTAGCCTTAATTGTGTCATTAATTCATTGAGTGACCTTAGGCAACTCACTTCCCCTTTCCGGGCTCAGCCTGTCTCCTCATCTGTGAAATGAAAAAGGATTGGTCTAGATACTTTCCAAGCTCCCTTCCATCTTCTTTGTTCTAAGATCCTGTTTAGCTCTGAGTTGATTTTTGTTTTTTTCTCAATGGTTTTTTTGACTCTTGTTTTTGTTGCCCCCCCTCCCTCCCTTACCTCTCTGGGTCTCAGCTTCCTAAACCTTGTAAAATGAGTGATTTGATGTGGCTGACCTCTATAAAGTCCCTTCTAACTCTGAATCTTTGATCCTCTAAACCTGTATCCATTCTCCTGCTCAGAGATTTTAATTGTTCCCTGTTACTCATAGGATAAGCATTCCTTACCCTCCCATGTGAGGTCCTCCTACCTCCCCAGTTGGCTCCAACCTCCTCAGCACCACTATTACCTAGGACTTCTGTTCGCATGTGCTCCCTCTCAGCCCAGTTGGACTGGCTGGGGCTCCCAGTTCTTGGGCAGCTCTTTCCTATCTAGATTTCATTGCTTACTCGTGGACTTTCTTCATATCTAATCTCTTGAAACCCTTTCCTTTTTGTAAGGCTCGGCTTGGAGTGTCACTTTTTCTGTGATGACTCCTCTGATACCCCCCAACTGTAATTGATGTCTCCCTTCTTTTTTTTTTTAAACCCTTACCTTCCATCTTGGAGTCAATACTGTATATTGGTTCCAAGGCAGAAGAGTGGTAAGGGCTAGGCAATGGGGGTCAAGTGACTTGCCCAGGGTCACACAGCTGGGAAGTGTCTGAAGTCATATTTGAACCCAGGACCTCCTGTCTCTAGGCCTGACTCTCAATCCACTGAACTACCCAGCTGCCCCCGATGTCTCCCTTCTTGAATATATCATCTAACTCTGAACCTTCACTATGCATTTGTTTTACAACTGGTATGAGAGCTGAGTGTTCTTCATATTCTTGTCTGTAATACTGTAAGCTCCTTTGAAGACGGTAATTAAGGAGGTTTCTCCATCTTTGTATCCTTAGCCTCCAGTATAGAGCATAACATAATAGATGTTTAATAAATATTTGTTGAATGCAATTAAGACATGAGCTGGGTCTTGGTAAAATTGGAAGGAGGGATGAAAAAAGGACATCTCACAGAGGGAGGTGAAAATGGCTCTCTGAGCAGACACAGAATAGATTAGTTTCGATGGAGCAGGCTTTTGTATATTAGTGGTAGATGAGGTAAACTGAAATCTAACCATGGAGGGCCTTGAATGCCAGGATAGAAAATGTTATTCTGTTGGCAGTGAAGCAATGTTGAAGGTTTTTAAGGAAAAGAATTGCATATATAGGTAGTGTTAAATCAGGAAGTACAGTTCCCTTTGGCAGATATAGAAATGAGGCCCAGAAATAGTAAGTGATTTGGGGGAAGTTGCATTGCAAATACCTGACTAAATCTGGACTAGATTTCAAGTGTCTTTCCCTTGAGACTAGAAAAAATGCAAGATAAAGTGGATCCTGGAGTCTTGGCTAGGGGTAAGATGAACTCCAATTTGTTGTTGTTGTTGTTGTTTTCACTTTATTTTTTAATCTATTTTTAAGGATGAAGAAAATCAGAGGGTACTGAAATGATTTGCACAAAGTGGCAAACCTATTAAGTGGCATATTGGATTTGAGTGATCAGATCAAATGTAGATAGGGGGGGAAAAAAAAAGCTTCAGAGATCCCCTTTGAACTCGAATTTGGACTGACCCTTGAAATGGATGTTAGGGATCATAGAAAGGACCTTCAAATGTACAGAGCTGGGTAGCACAGTGGATAAAAATGCCAAACCTGGAATTGGGAGGATCTGGGTTCAAATTTGGGCTCAGGTACTTCCTTGCTATGTGACTCTGGGCGAGTCACTTAACCCTGTTTGCCTAGCCCTTGCCCTTCTGTCTTACTAGGATGGTAAATCAGGGTTAAAAAAAATAATAAAGCGAAACATACAATTCAGAATGCCACAGGTCCAAGGTTGAGAGGAAGAAGAAAGTGGCTTGTCCCACATCTAGTTTATGGGAGAGTCAAGATTAGGACCCAACTCTCCCAACTCCTGGCCTGCCAAGGCCCCAGCATCCTCCAAGCAGGGGCCTTGCCCATTTCCCATTCTTTTTCCTTTGTCCCTTTTGTGTTGGGCCTTCTATCCTTCCCTTGGGTCCATTGGATGTGGCCAAGTGAGCTCTCATATTAGGAGGCATGTCCCTACCTTCCCAGCTATGGGGATTGGGGATTGCTCAATCCTAGGGGACATTTCAAAACTTGCCACTTATCACACTAAGGTCAGGCAGGATGGCCCAGCCCTGTGAGACTCCGTTTGGGAGGGGCCAAAATTAAAAAGTGAGAGAGCCTGCTTGGTGGCTTAGTTGGAGCTTTCTTCCTCTAGTCCCATGTGGGTGTCAGGTGTGGCATGTTTAACCCTGCAGTGCCAGCTCCTCACCGGCGTCTCTAGCTGCTTCTTGCACTTTGTGCCATTGGGCTGGAGGGGCCTTTGCTTGTGTACACAGAAAGCATAAACAAGAGTCCCTGAAAGTCAAGCCAAGGCCACCTGAAGCAATGTTTCATCAGTTTCCATGAGGCCCACAGCTGGCCTTTTCCCAGTTCCTCTCCTGCCAGATTTCCAGGTCTTAACACTCTGTATCTGCTCCGCTTCGTCCGGAGGCCCCTTATCCTCTGAAAGGAGCAGCACACTCCCTTCCCAGGTCCTGCGCTCCTTGAAAAGCATGCAGCACCTCTCCTCCATTCTGTGAGCCTTTGTCTGAGTCTCTAATGCAGTGCAAGAAAAAGATGACAAGGTGGGGACCCAGCCGGGGCCAGGAAGTCAGGAGACTCAAGCTTTAGACTTCACTTTTTTTTTAACCCTTACTTTCTGTCTCAGTAACAAATCTTAAGACAAAAGGGTAAGGGCTAGGCAAATGGGGGTGGCAAAGTGACTTGCCCAGGGTTATATCACTAGGAAGAATCTGAGGCCACATTTGAACCCAGATCTTGACTCCAGGCCTGGGTGCTCTATCCACTAAGCCACCTAGCTTCCACTAGAATTTATGCTTTAACTGACCTGCTGCTCAACTTTGGTAGAGTTTTCCTTCCTAGGTATCAGATTATTTTCCACCCCCTGTAAAATGAGGGTTAGAATTAAACTAGGTGATCTCTAGTCACTTGATTTGAGCTCTGTCACTTGTTTATGGTGGGACTGAGGGTTCCAGGCTTTTGGGAGCAGCCCCAACATTCAAGCCTGGAGTTGAAATCCATCCCACTCCCTCTCTGCATTCTTCCTTGACCTCTCCAGGCTAAAGTGATTTCTCCCTTTCTGTGACATATAAGTGGTAGGCTTAGCTTCTTAAAAATTGTTTTTGTTAAACATTTTTTCCAATTAGTAAGCATTTATTTTCTCTCCTATCTCCCCCACTGGGGGAAAAAAAGGTAACAAAAATTGTAACAAATATATAGTCAAGAAAAAATAATTTCTATATTGGTCATGTCCAAAAATGTATGTCTCATTCTGTATTTTGAATCTGTCACCTCTCTGCTGGGTAGCATTCTTTTATCACTGGTCATCTGGAATCATGGTTGGTTAGTGCATTGATCAGCGTTTTAAGTATTTTTTTTAAACCCTTACTTCCTGTTTTAGAATCAATACTAAGTATCCCTTCTAAGGCAGAAGAGTAGTAAAGGCTAGGCAATGGGGATTAAGTGACTTGCTCAGAGTCACACAGCTAGGAAGTGTCTGAGGTCAAATTTGAACCCAGGACCTCCTGTCTCCAGGTTTGGCTTTCTATCCATTGAGCCATCTAGCTGCCCCCAGGTCTCCTGTGTCTTTCAGAGTGACTTGACCTAGCATAGACTGTATTCTTAATTGGATTATCAATTATAGTCAGCCTCTTGGCATCTATTGTTGTCTTGAACCTTTCCTTGTCCTTCCATCTCTAAATCAAAGATTAAAGTCACCAAGCCTTTATTCAGTGCTTTGAATGTTCCTGGCAGAGTGCTAGGCTCTGTCTGACCTTGTGGCTTCTTCACATAATTGTATCCTTTTTAACCCAGACCTCATTAGGGTTCCCAAAGGGCAGAGATCACGTTTGGGACCTTGGTGTCCTTTATAGTACCCTGGGCACGAAGTAAATGTGCAGGAAAACTTGGTTAAATTTGATTCTATGGATAAGGGAAAAACCTGCCCTGAGCTGGTGTCTGGCATGGCAGGATGGAGTGAGGAAGAGAGGTTGGGGGAAGGAAGAAATGAATTCTAGTCTTTTTTTTTTTTATAAGAGTAAACTACTCCTGGAGTGGGAATAGTTGGCATACCAGCCCTTAAGTACTATTTGCCCAGACACAATCACAGCTTTTGCCAGGTTCACAGAAATGAATCATGATGGAAGAGAAAGAGCTCTTGGCTAGGAGCCGTGAAACTTGGGATCTCCTGGGATCCAGTGCCACTAAATGACTTGCAACCTTAGATCAGTTACTCAAACCCTCTGGCCCTAGATTTTTCATCTTTAAAATGAAGTGACTAGATTAGACGAATCTCTAAAGACTCTTCTAGTTCTAAGATTTTCTTCCTTCAGTTTTCTGAAATGAGGGGGGCTAGAATAGGTCATTTCTAAGGTTTATCCTAGCTCTACTATTCCATACTCTAAGACTTCCTGCATTATATACCAAATTCATTAAGCATTTGAGTGCTTCCTGGATACCTGGTGCTGTATTGTTGTTGTTCCTTCATTTCAGCCGTGTTCCTGACTCTTCATGTCCTCCTTTGGGGTTTTCTTGGCCAAGATATTGGTGTAGTTTTCCATTTCCTTTTCCAGCTCATTTTACAGATGAGGAAACTGAGGCACACAGGGTTTAGTGACTTGCTCAGGATCACAAAGCTCTTCCTGCTTCCAGGCCCTGAATTCTATCTACCTTACCACTATGCTAAGTGCTATCAGAGAGTAATGACAAGACATGAAACTCGAGGGTTAGATGATTTGGTTGGAGAGAAGTCTAAAGTGATATGATAAGACACTATGTACTGGGAGAATTGCTGAAGAAGTGAATGGTGTTACAGGCCATAAGCATCTTTGAAGCTCACAAAAGGGAATGAATGAGTATGGGGCTGGAGTGGTGAGAGAAAGCTTTTTGGAGGTGGGAGAACTTGGACCAAGCCTAGATTTGAAGTCTGAGACTGGGTGTGCAGAGTTCAGAGCCAGGAATGTTGGGAATCAAGTCTTTGACAACATATATACTGGCTTACCCAGGGCAAGGCATTATTGGTGAAATCATAGGTCCAGGGGCAACAAGGGTGGCCAGGCTTGGAGTCAAGAAGACATCATCAGGAGATCCTGGGTTCAAGTGTGGCTGTAGACACTTCCTAGCTGTTGTGACCTTGGGCAAGTCCACTTAACTATCTAGCCCTTGCCCATTTGTCTTAAGACAGAACAAAACAAAACATGGTTCTAGTTCCTGTTCCTGTGTTTTGGAAAAAGAGTGATGAACGAAGTGGGTATTCTTGGAACAACAACAATATAGAATCAGGAATGAACCAACATGGTTTGAGGGTCCCATGAGGAAGGAGATAGGGAGGTGTGCCTGTTTAGAGAAGAGGAAGAGTTAAGGAAGACAGGAAAATAGCTAGATTGAGCATTGTAGAACGTTAGCTTCCAAAAGGGACCAAAGAAAATCATTTCACACAACTTTTCAAAGGTGATGAGTCTGAAGCCCAGAGGAGAGTGATTGGCACAAAGTAAATCCAGGATCAGGATGGAGGTTTCCATGCTTCCTACGCAGTGATTTTTAAGCCCTTACCTTCTATCTTAGTATCTATACTAAGTATTGGTTCTAAGGCAGAAGAGTGGTAAAGGCTAGGCACTTGGGGTTAAGTGACTTGCCCAGGGTCACCCAGCTAGGACTATGATCTTTTCCTTTTCTATGCTAATAGTAGGCCGGAGTCTCTGTCTCTGTGTGTCTGTGTCTCATGAGAGTGTGTGTGTGTATGCGTTTGCAAGGCTGTGCCTTTGGTAGGACTTAGCCCTTCTCTAAGATTTCGGGGTGGTCTCCTGTAACATTCTTGCAAGGGCTGGCAAGGATGGGGCATGTGCCTGCAGACAGGGGTGCTTCTCTTCATTGTGCTAGGGCAAGGAGGAGACTAAGTGGCTGCCAGCCAGCTAGGGAGGAGGAAAGACTGAGAAGGAGCCCAGGGCTGAAGGAAATCATGCATTTTCCAAGCTCTGAGGATACTGGAAACAATGGGGGAGTTGGGAGGTGGAACTATTAAAAGGACTCCATAGTGGGGGATGGGAAAGGGGTAGGGAGAGGGCGGGGAGAAGGGAAACAGACTCTTGGACTTGGCTTCTGTTTCTTTGAAGGATGTTTATGTAATTTCCCTAGAACTATAGGGCATGATCTCCTGTGCCCCTGTAGGGCTACACTCACTGAACAGCTGTCCTGAGCCAGGGGCCTCCCCTCATTTCCCACTGAGTTCAGTTTTTCTTTGCTCAATCACCCTGCAGTCTTCAGGAGGGAAATTAGTATAAGGCTGGGGAAAGCTCAAGGCATCTCTGCCTTATAGTCAAGAAGTCCAAGATCAGAACCTGTCAGAAGTGAAAGGGACTTTAGAGATCATTTAAATCCGAACTCCTCCATTTTACAAATGGGGAAACTGAGGCCCAGAGAGACATGATTAATCCAAGGTTACATGGGGGATGGGGGAGTGTTAGGAAAAGAACCCAGGGAATCTCAATTCCCACTATAGTATTTTTCCTCCCCTTCTGCATTTAAATTAATTTAGTATGATGTATTTATGAAAAGCTATAGGAAAGAGTTTTAGAGATACTGTCTTACAGTAAATAGTGTGCCTTCTATACAAGACTTCTTTGGATCCCACTCTCCCAGTTATAAGAACTCTCCTGAAATTAAGTCATTATTTGTTTGATATTATTTTGTATTTACTTGTTTACATGTTGAATTTCTCCCCTCAGTAGAATATAAGCTTCTGGAAGGTAGGTGCTAGTTCTCATTTATATTTATATCCCTGGTACCTGATTTTTATTTTTTGAATTTGGAAATTTTAATTTAATTAATTAATTTAGAATATTTTCCCATGGTTACAAGATTCATCTTCTTTCCCCCCATGCCCCTCCCATAGCAGACACAGGATTCCACTGGGTTTTACATGTGTAAATCAAGACCTGTTTGGTACCTGATTTTTAAATTGGAAAGGCCATTAGAAAAGATTTGAATGAAATTATAAAGAATGGATGTGGTTCAAAGAACTGATAAGATGGGTCTCTACCTTTGGCAGAGGTGGTGTGGGGCTCACAAAGTTGTTCCTTGTACTTATTTTCAGACCCTTGATGTTATCAATTATGCTGAATTTTCTCTCTCTTTGTCTTGAAAAATACTATTTGTTATGAGATGACTCTGGGAAGAGGAGGGGGAGAGATACTAGAAATAGTGATAATGTAAAAAACCAATAGAATACATCACGGAAAACTAATTTTTTTAAACATTATTTTATTTGGAAAACTAATTTTTAAAAATAGATTAAAAAAACAAACAAACCCAGGAGCAGCTGGGTTGTTCAGTGGATTGAGAACCAGGCGTAGAGATGGGAGGTTCTGGGTTCAAATGTGGCCTCAGACACTTCCCAGCTGTGTGACCCTGGGCAAATCCCTTAAATCCCATTGCCTAGCCCATACTGCTCTTCTGTCTTGGAACCAATACACAGGTTTGATTCTAAGATAGAGGGTAAGGGTTTAAAAAAAATATTTAAAGAATAGAAAAAACTTTGGAGATAGAGAACAAGAGAAAAGGAGCGGGGTAGCTCAATGGCAGGCATGCCTAGGAGTGAGAGATCTTTGGGAAGGGAAGATTCTCCAGATAGCTAGAGAGAAAGCACTTTCAACTGTTGGATTCTCCAGTCTTTATCTGGTCTTCATCTCCATTCCTATCCTTATTCCCACTTAGATGGGTGACTGAGACCTTCTTGGAGATGTCAGTTAAAAATGAGTCACATGTGCTTAGTCTTACCCTGCTGCCTAAATCTCCTGTGCCATCCTGCCTTGGCTCCTCAGTTATTGTCTACCTTTATTAAAATACCAAATTTTTGTTGATGTCTTCTGTTTCTTATGTCATCATCATTTTCCCAAGTATCTTCTTCCTGCACCTCCCAGAAAGCTATCTCATATAATAAGTAGGATTTTTAGAGAGGAAAAAATCAGCACAATTAATCAGTAAAAAGTCTGAGAATATGTGCAATGAGTTATGTTTGTGGACCTCCCACCTCTAAGAAGAGGCAGGTTGGGAGTGCCTTCTCCTTTCTTCCTTCAAGTCTTGCTTGAGCTTTATACTTTTGTTACATTTTATTTTATATGTTATATTGACATTATTTATATTTATATATTTGTTACATTTTGATTATTTGGTGGGTTATTGTTCTTCCCATTTACATTGTTGTAATCTCTGGGATACTGTTTTCTTGGCTCTGTTTACTTCACTTTGCATCACTTCATAGGTCTTTCCATGCTTCTCTGTATTCATCACTCACACAAATCACTTCTTACAGCCCAGCAATATTCCATTCCATTTGTGTGCCACAATTTGTTTAGCTAGTCTTTGGTTCTATTGAAAGTGAAATCCAATTACTGTGGCTCACCTCTGACACCACCTGCTAATAATAGCTGGGTGGTTCAATAGATAGAGTTGGGTCTAGAGCTGTGAGGACTTGGGTTCAAATGTGGTCTCAGATATTTCCTAGCTGTGTGACCCTGGACAAGTCACTGAATGCCAGATGCCTAGTACTTACTGTCTTCTGCCTTGGAACCAATACTAATGATTTTAAGACAGAAGGTAAGAGGTATTTTTGTTTAAGCTATTATATTTGCTAGGATTTCTGTTAAGATTTGCAAAGCACTTTATGTACGTTATCTCAGTTGATAAAATAATCCTATGAGGTAGGTGCTATTCTCTCTATTTCATAAATGGGGAAACTAATATTGAGGGAACTTAAGTGACTTTCCCAGAATCACACCACTGTCTGCAACAACATTTGAACTTGGGTCTTCCTGATCTAAATCCTGATGCCTTTCCTGATCTCTCTTCCACTTCCTCCGTGTTACCAATGCCTCTCCAAAAAATTGTATTTATTTTGTATATAGTTATGTCCATGATGTCTAATCTGATAGCGTCTAAAGCTTTGAAGGCGGGGGAAATTTCAGTTTCATCCTTTATCTCCAGTACTTGGTTTACCTGACTGACTGACTGTAGAAGGTAGCCAAAGTGTTTTGTGGTATTGTTACATTTAGCCACCATTTTGTAAGTGGACAGGGGTATTGTGCTATGTCCTGGAGTCATAGGGTCATAGATCTAGCTAGAGCTGGAAGGGGCTTCAGAGGCCAAACCTCTTGTTTTACAGAAAAGGAAACTGAGGCCCAGAAATATTTTGTGTTTTGCCCAAGGCATGCAAGTATGTGAGAGTTAGGATTGGAACTATTCTGGTTTCAAAATCAATGCCTTTTCCAAAATACTCAGCTACTGCTCCAGGGAGATTAAAAAATAAATGAGACAATTCCAGCTCTCCCAGGCATTTCTACTTTGTGGGGGAAATTCCGTGAACTTAAATAACTCTAGTGGTAAACAGAGCAAGATAAATGCCTCAGAATTTAATGCAAGATTGGAAGATTGTTTCTGACTGTAGGGGTCAGGGAAGACTTCCTGGAGGGGAAGTGGCATTTGAGCTGGTGAAGAATGGACACTTTTTTTTTTAACCCTTTCTTTCCATCTTAGAATTACTTCTGTTTATTGGTTTCAGGGCAGTAGAGCATCAAGGGCTAGGCAATTGGGAGTTAAATGATTTGCCCAGGGCCCCACAGCTAGGAAGTATCTGAATCTGGATTTGAACCCAGGACTTCTCATCTCTAGGCCTGGCTGTTAAACCACTGAGCCACCTAGCTGCCCCCAGTAGAATTTCAATAGATAGAACCAAAGGGGGGCCTGTGTGAACCAAATCATGAAGACATTTATGAGGCCAGTGCTAGTCAGCCCACTTTGTCGAGGGTAGAACAGGGTTGGAAAGATAAGATAGAGGGCTTGAATGCCACACCAAGGAATTGGACTTGATTCAGTAAACCACAGAGAGTCCCTGAAGGTGTTTGAGGAGGAGAATAACATGACCAGAGCTCTAGATTAGTGGGATTTATCTGACACATGGACAGGATGGTTTGGAAAGGGGTAGAGGGTGAAGCCTGGAATCCAGGAGACCAATTGCAATAGTCCAGGTGATTGTACCTTGAGTTAGGGGACAGTGACAATAGAAACAAGGGAACCGATAGGAGAGACACTGAAAATGGAAACTTCTAAAGACCGCTGGCCCTGAGGACCTGCTTGTTATGGGGTGAGGTTGGTTCCAATTATTATTTTTTTTTTTGACTCATGAGAGGGGGGCCAGAAATCTATTTGCTTATTCTTGTGTCAGTCCTTTGCCTTCCTGACCCCAGATGCTGCTTGTCATTTCCATGGCAGCTGGGAACTCTGAGTCACATCCAGTGGACATGGAGAGCTGGAGCAACAGGGCTATTGTCTGTCATGAATCCCATTATTCTCTAGGTATCTCTGCTGCCCCCCACCTTCCTCCCAGTCTAGAAGAATCTGAAGAGAATAAATCAGTATCAAGTCATAAATTAGTGTGTACAAAGGGGATGAAACCCAACAAATTCTTGCCCACCTTTGCTGTTCAGTTGTTTTCAGTCATGTCCAATTCTTTGCAGATACTGGAGTGGTTTGCCATTTCCTTACCCAGCTCATTTTCCAGATAAGGAAGCTGAGGCAAACAGGATTAAGTGACTTGCCCAGGTCACACAGCTAGGAAGTGTCTGAGGTTAGATTTGAATCTAGGTCCTTCTGACTCCAGGTCTGGTAATTTATCATACACTGTGCTACCTAGCTTACCTTTCACTGTGCTAACCAACTGCCCCTACAATTTCTGTAAATTTCCAAGGTCTCCCAACGGTCTTCTGATTGTCATTTCCTTGCTTCACCCTCCCATTCCTCAAATTCTCCTGGGAATTGGAGGTCACTTGATATTTCTAAAACTCTAAATTTTGGGGAACAAGCCTGGGCATGCTAGCAGGTCTTAAGAAAGAAGCAGCATCCTGATTAGTGTAAAAAGCAACAGTCCCACTCTGGGCAGCAGGAGGCCTGGGATTGAGTCTTGAGTCTTCTGTTTAATTGCTCTGTGAGCCCAAGAAGTCACTTCTTTTCTCTGGGCCTCAGTTTCCTTTCCTGTACAGCAAGGAGGTTGGACTAGATGTTCTCTGTGTTCCTGTTTGTGTCCTGATAGCCTGTGTTTTATAGCTGCCCTTGGAGTCAGGAGAGTCTGTGTTCTGAGATCCTGCTCTCGTCTTAGGGGCCATTGTCGTTCTCTGATGGTTTGGGGTGAATCTTGGGGGTGGGAGGAGGATGTCATAGGGAAGAGAGCCACATGATTTTGAAGGGCCTCAGTACAGTCCCTTCCTGGTACTGCTTTACAAATAGCTTTGTCACTGAAGCCTGGGTTATATAACAAGCTGATCCTGACCTGGCAGTAACTGGAAGAAGATTTTTCTATTTCATTCTGTCTCAGGCAAGAGAGACTCCCCCCAACTCTGCCTCTAAGCCTCTTTGGCAGTTGCCTTAGATAACTTGTTAGCTGGCCTTCGGGATGGAAATTGGACCCTGGCTATTCTGCTCCTCAATTTGTTTAATCTCATGGTTTAACAGCCCCTTCCTTGTCCTGCTGGTTTTTGTTGGAACAATGCAAAAGTATCTAAGGCCTGTGTGGGGAACAAAGATGTTTATCAATCCCTCTGGAAAAAGCTCCCCCCCCACCCCAACACACACCAGGCAGCAGGCAAGAAGTCTGTTTTGCTCCCACATGACTGTCTTCCAGCCTTTCCTTCCTTGGGAGTTCCCCTGATTTACAAAGGAGCCCTATTCTCTGTCCTACAAGCCCAAGTCCTTGACAAATCAGCTCACATGCTGGGAGGCACCTGGTCCTAGGCCTGGTTCTGCCGTTGAACTAGGTGACTTTGCGCATCAGTCAGTTTCCCACATCGATCCTTAGACTTCTCTATAAAAGGTGATGGACTAGATGATAACTAAGGTTTCTTCTTGATTTTTTTTTCTACTTCATCCGTTTGCAGGAGTTGCCTGCTAAGGCTGAAGGTCAAACCTGAACAGAAAGTCCAACCAATTCTGGCGGAATTCTGAGGAATGGAACCGAGACCCAAACAGTCCTGCTCCTAGCCTGGAAGGAAGGATGCACTGACCCCAGTGGCGATTATCTTCTCAGCTCCCCTTTAAGCATCTTAATGAAATTCCAAGACCCTTGTCCAGGTATGAGGAGCTGCGCCTGCTAGGTGTGATGCCCATGACTTTGGGATCCACTTGGTCCTGTTTCTATTCTGGTGTTTTATCCCATATTCCATTATATAATCCCACTGGTCTTAAGGTGCTTGGGGGGTGGGGGGGCAGGAGGGGAGAAAGGAGCAGCATCTCTTTCCCTCACTGTCTTTCTCATTGTCCTAAGAGTTATCACAGCTGTTCTTGACTCTCATTCCCTTTAAGGCTCCAGCTCACCATCTATATGACTTGGGAGTCCAGAAGGCTCCATCCCTAATCCCTGCCATGACTTGCCCAGGGCCAAATTATGCCATACACATACTGTATTTGAATTTAACAAGGCATTTGAAGAAAGCTCTCATGATATCCTCATAAGCCAAAATGGAAGTAAATGGAGAGATGTTCATTCTGTTAGCTGGACTGAGAACCTTTTGCAAATAACTGGATGCAAAGAATTGTGATTAATGGATCAATGTCAACCTAGTGGAAGGCCTTCAGTGGCCTATAAACAGAGGTCTGGCTTTGCCTCTACCAGTGTCTTTGATGGAAACATAATGGCATAAAATCTGTAAGTGACCTGGTGAAGTGAGGGAATAGCTAACACAGGGAATAAGAGAATTGGGGCCTAAAAAGTTCTTAGCTAAAACAAGAGGCCAAACCTTATTATATTTGATTAGATTAGATTATTTTATTGTATGAAATCATGCAATATAAATACAAATATAAAGTCTTATATTTGGGTCCAAAAAAATTAACCTACTTTCTATAAGACTGGGGAATGTGTGTCTAGGAAGCAATTCCTGTGATGAAGATTTGTAGGTTTTCATGGTTTGCAAGCTCAATGTGAGTTCACAATGTAACTTAATAACCAAAAAAAGCTTATAGGCTCTTAAACTGTATTGGTAGTAGGCTAATGACCAGAACTAGGAAAGTTAATGGTCTTACTGGGTTCCTCCTTGGACAGACCCCATATAGAGTTCTTGAAGTCAGAGACTAGCTACTGAATATTGGTTCCAAGGCAGCAGAGTGGTAAGAGTGAGACGATTGAGATTAAGTGATTTGCCCAGGGTCACACAGTATCAGAGTATCAGAGGCCAAATTTTAACCCAGGTCCTCCTGGCTACAGGCCTGATGCACTGTGCTACCTAGCTACCCCTATTTGACAGTATTTTGGGTATAAAAAGGATTAGACTTGTTTCTCTTAATCCCAGAAAAGAGAATTTAAAGTGATGGGTAGAAATGCAGGGGCACATTTAAGCTCAATGTAAGGGAAGAATTTATTGGAGCTGCCTAAATGTTTATTGAACTGTCTTAGGAAAAAATTAATTTCTCATCATTAGAGGGCTTTAACCCTAAAAGCTGGATGAATATGCTTTGGAGATGTTGCTGAGACAGAATGATAAAGAGTTCTTGACTTGGAGTCAGGGAATGAGAGTTCAAATCATAGCTATGATACGAATTGACTGTGTGTTCCCTTGTTCCCTTCAACTTTGAAAGTCTGTGTATGAGTTTTGCTGGCTTTATTATTAATTGACTTATAGGATTAAATTTTTTAAAATTTACCAAATATTTTTTCCCTCAAAAAATGATGATCATAGCTTTAATTTATTTATTTAGTACTTTAAAGTTTGCAAAGTCATTTTCAGTCATGTCTGATTCTTTGCGACACCATATGGTGTTTTCTTGGCAAAGATACTGGAGAGATCTGCCATTTCCTTCTCTAGCTCATTTTATAGATGAGGAAACTGAAGCCATCAGGGTTAAGTGACTTGTCCAAGTTTGAACAATAAATGTTTGAGGCTAGATTTGAATTCAGGAAAATGAAATCTTCCTGATTCCAGGCTGGGCACTCTTCTCCACTGTACCACCTAGCTGCCCTAATGATAGCTAACATTTATAAAGAGTTTACTATGTACCAGGCACTGCTAAGTGCTTGACAATGATTACCTCATTTTATCCTCATAACAACCCTGGAAGGTAGGTGCTATTATTATTTTCTCAATTTTAAAGATGAGGAAACTAAGGCAAACAAATTAAGTAATTTTCCAAGGGTCTTCCTCATTGATTCTAGGTCTGGCATCTCTATCCACCCCACTACTTTAACTGCTCCAAGGTTATAAAACCCTTTTAACAAATATACATAGTTAAGCAAAACAAATTTCCAGGTTGGGCACATCTAAGAATATGAGTTTCATTCTGCATTTTTAATGCAAGAATTGAATTTTATATTCTAGAGCTGAAAAGGAATCATTGAGTTCAATCCTCATATTTTATGGATGGGTTCAGATAGGAATTGGAGTGTTTGCGTTACAGTTAGGGGGTGTTTGCAGGCTCCCCAGAGCACACAGAGGTACAGTGCAAGGTGTGAAACCAGTTTGAAGTGGCAACAGAAAGTACTGAAACATGACAAATTTCACCTTGATGTTTTTTGAGTTTGAATCTGGGACTTCTGCTCTGGGGAAATTGGAGCAATGTTAAAAGCCAGGCACAGCTTGCTTCTTTTATGGTATTTGGGGTCCTGGAGAACCCCTTGTCACATTTAGCAAAAGTTATTTTAGGGGACATAAAGTGTTGGCAGGGATGGGGGCAAATATTATTCGTCTTTCTCAATTCTCTCTCTCCTCTCCCCACAAATACTAAAGCAACAGAGTCTGTTGGACCCTGGTTCTGGCTCTAGTGTGAATGAATTTCTTAGTACTCCAGAGGCAGGTGAAGTTTAGAAGTTGCAGGGCAGTTAGGTAGCACAATGGATAGAGCGCCAGTTCAGTTCAATTTATTCTGAAAATGAAACAAGATCTGGGACAGAAACTCTGGGCAAAGTCACTTCTCAGTGACCCTCATCTTAAAAGATAAGAAGGATCTTGGGAACCAGAGTGGGAAGGAGCTTCAGAGGCTCTCCAGTCCATGTTATATTTGAGGAAACTGAGGCCTAAGGCAGTTAAGTGCCTTGTCCAAGATCACACAGACAGTATCAGTGATGGTTAGGTCTTCCCATGGCACTCTTTCAGCATTAACAAAGTGGTTTCATATATATCATTAAGGATGTTTATGACCCCAAAGTGGGTGAACCGGTCCTGTAACAAAAGCAAGGGAAGACAAAGCCAGAGCTATATCCGCAATTTATTAAAAGAATAAGGAAAAGCTTGCCATTTGCATTTGATGGGCTCTCCTTGTGGAAGATTTACAGAAGACATTTACAAGATTTACAAGAATCAGAGGAAAGAGGAGGACCTAACTGGGCTGTATTTTGCACTGGAGAGGCTAATCCCCTAGGAAGTGGAGGATCTGTGGAAGTATTGAGTTTGACTGGATAGTCTTTAAGGTCTAACATTACAGGATTCTAGTTCTGGGGAGGTGGGATGCTGCTGCTGTCTGAGGCAGGCTGTGTCTGTAAGATCATGGGGGCCTAGTCCATAGCGGTGTGTATGTGTGTGTTTTTCTCCCTCATGCTGCTGGCTTTGGTGATAATTAAAGCTTAATGTGTAATCTCTTTGTGCCAGTGGCTGTCTCCTTGCTTTGCATCTCCAGGCACTGACACGGAAACCCTGGTTGTCATTTCTCAGATAGTGCTCCTGTGATACACATTTGGGCTACCTTTTCTTCTGCTGTCCTAGAAAATGCATGCCTGGAAGTGGACAGAGGCTCTCCCCATTTAGGGTAGAAGCCTACTTTCTTTCTGGTTTGCCTAGGAGGATAGAATTTGAGTTTGAAGTGATTGGTGGACCAGGGAGATGTGTGTGGGACTTTGCATAGATCTTCTGAGGTCCCTGGCAGTGACAGGTTGTTGGATTTCAGGCTAGAAAGGATATTAGATTATCTCATTAAAATTCCCTCCTTTTTCAAATGAGGAAACTGAGGATTCTTGATAGGGAGAGGGGGAGCTGAATATAGCTCTCCCCACTCAGAAAGCTTTCCTACTGAGGTCTTTCCCTCCTGGTCCTGGTCCTTGATCCCTCCCTTCATTGTCTGACCAGCTCCTCTTAGCTTCAGGCTTTCTTCTACTTTCCTTTGGAGTCCAGTGTTTAGTCCTGAGCCCTGGGCCTGGAACATGGAGGGACCTCCTATCTAGGCTGATCGATATCACTCTGATATCTACAACTATATACTACACTATGTATTATATACATAGTTAGATACTGTGCCAGCATGTTTTTAGAGGTAGGGACCTACTGATGCTACTAAGCCCATTTTAAAGAGCTGAAAATTTAAAGTTCAGAGAGGATTTGTTTATGGTCATCTAGTTAAGAGACAGGAACAAGATTTGAACCCAGGTCTCCTATCTCCAAGACCAATACTCTTTCCATTGTATACCATGTTGTCTCAAAGCTCCTTTCCCAGGTCCTACTAAAACCTGTTTGTCTGCCTCTCCCTCCTCTCTCTCTCTTTCTCTATCTCCCTCCCTCCCTCTCTCTCTTCTCACTTTTTCTGTCTGTCTCTCTCTCACTCTTTCCCTCTCCCTCCTCTCTTTCTGTCTCTGTCTCTCCCCCTCCCTCTCTCTCTCAGTCTCTCTCTCGGTGTCTCCCTCCCTCTCTCTGTCTCTTTCTCTGTTTCTCTCTTTACCTCTCCCTCTCTCTCCCCCTTTCCACTTGCCCTCAATGCCCTAGTGATTTGCAAAAGTTTCAGGTTATTGATATCCCAAATTCTTTGACCATCCAAGTTAAGCTCCCTCTCTCCTCCCTCATCCCCAAACCAGAGGATTTCTGGGGGACCTTCTAGGGAGGGGTGATAATAGGACCACATCTTGGGGGTGGGGTTTCTTCCTAGAGAGAAGGTGTATTTTGACTGCCCGGGTTACTGGGCTACTTTCCGAATTTTCCGGGTTGCCATGGTGTCTCCATGGATGCAAGAGCATCTTTCTTTATTGTCAGCACCTTATCCAGGAGAATAGGGTAGGGGCAGAGAGCAGAGCAGTCAGGCTCACTTCTGAAGTCTAGTTACCATTTCGTCCCTGCTTTGCCTCGGGATATGGTTAGTATTTCCTAGTGAGCCAGGTCTGGCAATGCCCGCCAGGCTGTTTGTTGGATAGCTCTCTACTCTTTCTTCCTTGTACAGGTCATCTCTGAAATTACCTTTGGAGGTAGATTGAGGTAATTAAGGGGGAAGGCTCTAAGGGGGAAACCCCAGCTATCTGGAGGAGGCTAGTGGTACCAGTGGGATTCAAAAGCCCTGAGTTCTGAGTGAGAGCCTTTGGTAGGTGGGTGTGTGCAGGGCGGGCGCCCTGCCCAGCCCTCAGTTGGGAGCAAGCCATTCAGTGTGGGATATGTGTGAGGGGGAGGGAGGTTGGGGCTGGAAAGAATCTTGCCTTCCTGGGTGGTCAAGGTTTTATTTACACAACAACTGTGCTTCCCTAGCCTCTGTCCCCATCCCTGGCTTAGCTTAACTAAAATGCTTTCCCCTTATCCTTTCTCCTGATGAGTAAGGGAAAACCTGGCTCCTTTTATCTAACTGGCAGCCCTGCCCCTCCCTTCCTGATGCAATTAACCTGGATAGGACTGACAGGATTAGGCAGGAAAAGTAATCAATTCATGTTATTCTGAGTAGGTGAATGGCATTAATCTCCTTTTCTAGGGAAGGATAGTGAGGCTAGAGTGGAAAGCTATGGATTGGAAAATGGGAGACCGGGTTCCAGTCCCCCTCTGCTACTAATTAGTCAGTAAGCATTGTGAGGAGAGCCCATGACCCTTTCTACCATGGCTCTTGCAGGGATTTCTGGGGCTCCCTCTTTCCCTGACTAGAGTGGATAACCAGGGTCCTGGGGATGAATTCCTAGGAGGGAAAGGAACACAACTCTGGGCTAGGCCTCGAGCAGACAACCTGGGTAAAGGAGCAGCTTGAGGTCTGGCGCTATTGGGGAAGAAACCCCCAAACGATGGCAGCTGCCCCGCCTGGCAAACTGGGCTCCTGGTGGCCACTCACTTATTGTGAATGTGAGACTTGACCATGCCCAGCCACAGAAATGGCTCCCTGTTGAGAGATGGAAGCTAGGAAGCCCACCTCTCAGAATAGAGAGGAAGAGTAAATGCTTCAGCTTCCCCACTCCACCCCCTCTGCTTACTGGAGGCAGGAAGAATGTTTGAATTCTGGCTCTGACAACCAACTGTGAGAGTCAAGTAAAAGCCATTTAAATTCTCTCACCCCTACCTAAATGCTAGGGATAGTTACCCGTAGGCATGTTTCATTTTATATATGCCTGTGGGGGTAGCCAGGTGCCACAGCAGATAGAGTGCCAGGCCTGGAGCCAGGAAGACCCGGATTCAAATCTGGCCTCAGATATATCCTAGCTGTGTGACCCTGGGTAAGTCACTTAACCCTGTTTGCCCCCAGGTTGCTCATCTGTAAAATGGTCTAGAGAAGGAAATGGCAAACCTTTCTTATATCTTTGCCAAGAAAACCCCAAATGAAGAGTCAGGCATGACTGAAATGATTCCACAAAGCGGCATGGATGCTTCCTGACCACATAGCCATCTCTCCACCTTTCCCCTTGTGTCTTACACGGTAGCACTTGCCAAACTGCAACCTTTTGGTCATGATCCAAGCATATATCTTGGAAGGGATGAGGGTCCCAAAGGAACTGTATTGGGGGAATCCTGGATTCCAGTCATGCCTTTTTTACCTGTTATCCATATAAGCATGGGCAATTCATGTATCCCTTTAAGCCTGTTTCTCCATCTGTAAGATGAGGATAAATACATTTCTATTGTGTCCTCATAGTGCTTTATTTTATTTTATTATTTATTTATTTAAAAAACCCTTACCTTCTGTCTTAGAATCAATGCTGTATATTAGTTCCCAGGCCTAGAGATGGGGGAGGTCCTGGGTTTACATCTGGCCTCAGACACTTTCTGGCTGTGGGACCCTGGGCAAGTCTCTTGACCCCCATTGCCTAGTCCTTACTATTCTTCTGCCATGGAAACAATATACAGTATTGATTCCAAGACAGAAGGTTGGGGTTTAAAAAAAAATACTGTGTATGGCAGAAGAGTGGTAAGGCCTAGGCAATGGGGGTCAAGTGACTTGCCCAGGGTCCCACAGCCAGAAAGTGTCTGAGGCCAGATTTTAACCCAGGACCTGGGCCTGGCTCTCCATCCACTGAGCCACCCATCTGCCCCCATTAGTGCTTTACTTTAGAAACTGTATGATGCCGTGTGAACTCCGACCTTCCCTTTTTCTCCTCTCTGACTTATGCCCAGCCACCCCTATGCTGCCTCTGTTCCAGATAACTGATTTGATTCCTTTTTTTTCCCCTTCTAGAGCTGGCCTCCGCCACCCCAGCAGGCCCACCTGGGCAGCATGAAAGCCCTTCCCTGTGTCAAGGCATCCCTGGACTCCTACCCCAGGTTCCCCAGGAGGCACTGACGTCCCTGGGCCAATTCTGCCCTGCCCCAGGACTCGGAGCAGATTTGCCATGGTGACATAAACAGGGCAAGGAGGAAGGAGAACCGCCCAGTCCATGGACCACCCCCCTGGTGGGAAGAAAAGACACCCTCAGTCCCTCTTCATCCCTGTGCACAAACAGCTTCTGTTATTAATTATTTTTAATTTATTGCTTTGGATTGAATCCTTGTTTTTTTTCCTGTGAAAAGAGTTTGGGGGGCCGGGGGTAAAAGTGGTTGCTAAGCAACATTGAGGAGCCAGGATGACCGTCCCCCTGCGCCTCAGGAGGCTGTGCAGGCAGGCGTCCCCTCAGGCCGTGCTGCTCCTGCTCTTCGCCTTCTGCCTGCTCAGCGTGTTCGTCTCTGCCTATTACCTGTATGGCTGGAAGAGGACCCTGGAGCCCTCGGGGGACGTTGCTGGCTCTGACTGTAACGAGGAGCCCCAGATCACACCATCGCGCCTCCTCCCTCTCAAGACCCTGAAGGTGTCCTCGTCCTCCCGGACCGACCCCCTGGTGCTCGTGTTTGTGGAGAGCCTGTATTCCCAGTTGGGCCAGGAGATCGTGGCCATCCTCGAGTCCAGCCGATTCAAGTACCGCACGGAGATCGCCCCCGGGAAGGGGGACATGCCCACGCTCACTGATAAGGACCGGGGCCGCTTCGCACTCATCATCTACGAGAACATCCTCAAGTACGTCAACCTGGACGCCTGGAACCGGGAGCTGCTGGACAAGTACTGTGTGGAATACGGCGTGGGCATCATTGGCTTCTTCAAGGTAACGGGATGGATGGGATGAGGGATGCTCCTGGGGACCAGGGGCAGGGAAAGGCTTGGGCTGCCTGGGGATCTGGAAAGGGGCTGCACTGGGTGCTTCTGGCTTTGACCAGGGGTCTCAGGTGCCTAGAGGAGGGGGCTGTGGTGGGTGGCGTGGTCCCTTGGGGGGACCAGTTGGCATTTTTCTGTTCTATCTCAGGCCTTGCCCTTGCCAGAAGGCTTGGGGTGGGGGAGAGTATTTGCCTCAGCCAGCTGTCTCAGAGATACCTACAGTGGTTATCGGCATACTGAGTGCCATCTGTTAGAGATACAGTGCAAAGCCTGTACCCCATTCAGGGAGGAGTCAGTGCGGCTATCTTTGGATCCAAACAATGGAGCATTAAGTAGAATCCCCTGGTGACCCCATCTCTGGAGCCTAGGCTTTACTGCTGGACGTCTCTGACATCTTTTCCCAGGTTTAGCATAGGACTGAATCAGCAAATTCTAGGATTGGGATTTAGAGAACCAACTTTAGAGGAAGTTGCTCTGAGCACTCAGAGCTCTCTGAAAAAAGGGGGCTTTGTTGGTTTGTTTTGACCTTTAGAAAGAACATCACTCATACATTTTACAGATGAACAAACTGAGGCTCAGGAAGATCAAGTAATTTGCTCCTGGCCACACCGGTGAACCTTGACCTGGTGGTTCTTAAATCCAAACTCTCTTTTTCTTAGAGCTTGAGTATTGCTTTAGAGACCATCCAGATATGGAGGACAGCCAGTGGAGGGGGGAAAAGGGGAACTATACTAATTGTTTTGGGAAATTCTGTCTAGCTAAGGAAACACCAGTGAACAGATGTGCAGGAAGAGAAGGGAACCTCTGGCTGTGGGGCAAGGTCGATGGAGAAATGGGGAATTTCAAGGGAGTAGGAAGGCAATTTCTCCTGTAGGGCCAAAGCAGCCCTAGATCTATAATGTATCAGAGAATACTAAACTCTTAGCTTGAAAGAAGGAAATGTAATTCGTAATTCACTTTGGGCATCAAGGCCGCCTTGGGGGGAGGGGAGGGTCTGTTTTGGAGTGGAGCAAGAGAGTAGGAAGAGGGTGAGATAAGGAACTTCTGACTGTGGAAACCTTTGAGCAGAGACTGAATGACAGACAACTTGTCAGGGAATCTTCAAAATCTAATCATTTAGAGCAGTAAAATGTAGTGAACTTCAATTCTCTCTGTTGTCTGACTTTTGTCCCCATGGACTCTGAGCTTTCCTCTGCAATCAGTTTAATCAGAGACTGCCCTCAGAATATGAGAGTGGAGTTGATATGAGAGAGAGACAGACAGAGAGAAAGAGAGACAGAGAGTGCTCTCAGAAGTGAATCATTTGGGTTCCATAGGGATATAATTGGAGATCTAGAATGTAAAGGATCATCCTATTGCAAATATTAATATATAAACCCAGTGGAATTGCTCATTGCCTTTGGGAGGGGAGTGGGAGGAGGGGAGGGAAAGAACATGAATCATGTAACCATGGAAAACTATTCTAAATTAATCAAACAAATAAATTTAAAAGGGGGGGAGTGAACCATTTAGGAAAGTGCAAATACTGGAAGTTCTGGGGTAGGGAAAATAGAGTTCCCTATGGCCAGGAGAGTTCCCCAGCTCCCTTATTATAGGCTCTAGAAATGAAAGGGGTTTTAGAGACTATCTTCTTCCCTCACCCCTTAATTTTTGTTGTTTACTAAAAAATTTTTTTAGTGTCTGGCTCTTCATGACCCCATTTTGGGGTTTCTTGGCAAAGATACTGGAGTGGTTTGTCATTTCCTTCTCTAACTCATTTTCCAGACGAGAAAACCGAGGCAGACAGGATTAAGTGACTTGCCCAGGATCACACAGCTAGTAAGCGTCTGAGGCTGGTCTTCCTGACTCCAGGCACAAAGCTTTATCCACTATGCCATATAGCTGCCCTATGGAGCCATCCTCTTGTACAGACAACAAGCTCCTCCATGTCACGGCCTAGGTTCCTGGATCCCACAACCCTGGGCTAGGAAGAAAGATAGATTAGGAAACTGAAGCTCATCAATGGGAAATGATCTGCCCAAGGTCACACAGTTGTAGTTGTTGGTGGCAGAGTTGGGTTTTGAAACTAGTCCTAAACCAGTACTTATTTTTTTCTTCTATAACATGGGGTTGAGTCTTGGGACCACTCCAGTTTCCTAGGGGAACCCTAATTCACACCTGCCTAAAGGACCTAGAGATAGGAAGATTAGATTCTGCTCCAGCCTCTTACCTTTACTCTGTGTGTGTCTACTTGCTTCAAATGTGTTACTTTTATACAATATATGGTAGGATTCTGGTTTTTAATCCACTCTAGAGACAGGAAGATTAGAAAAATTGGCTTAGGCTGGTAAAAGGTGACCACTTCTGGAAGAGTCAGAGCCCTTCCATGTGAGATTGCAGGTCAGAAATCTAGGCCATGTCATTTTGCTCCAGAGTATTGCCCTTAGGTGTCATGATATGTCATGACAGCCTGTAGGGCAAAGTAGGTAGTGTAGGGGATAAAATTAATATGGTTTGACTAAATATAAGAGAATGTGGTTGCTGATATTATAACTCAAGCCAAAAATGACTTTTTTAAGCAGCTTTTTATTTACAAAATAGAGGGAAAGAGTAAAGTAGAGAAATGTGAAAGAGGGTAGAGTAAGTGGTCTAGCTTATCACCCTAAATTTTTCTCGCCTGGCTCAACTCAGGCTGGGCTAATTATTCCTCCACCAGGAGGACCCTTAGCTGGACCTGGTGGCAAATAACCAAGAGGCCTCCTCCAGAAACTAATCTCTCCAGAAGCCAGGAAAAGAGTCAGCTTTTCACTCAGCCAGGTTGTAGTTCAAAGGGGAAGATCCAAGAGCAGTCTTACCAAATGCTATAGTCCTAGGTCCAAGCTGAAGAAGGTCCACCCACCAGCCTCTAAAGCTTCAAAAGGGCAATGACCTCATGACAGGAAGTTTCAACCACTTTTAAAGACCCTTTTTTGCATCACTTCCTGTTCCTTCCTCCTCTTAGGGGATGAATTGTAGTCTTTAAATTTGATTAGGGCTGCCCAGGGGGTAGTCAGTTGCTTTTGAAAGTGCAAACCCCTTTAATAAGTAGTTTGTGGACTTCCCCTACTTTAGGGTTAAGTATGGGTGTTTTCAATTTTGTCCATTAAATTTAAAATTAGGCAAGGGGGAGTTAATCTTATCTTCACAGGGGTAAGCACCCCTGGGAGTTTTAGGCTAGTCTTTGATTGGAAGAGGAAGTACAGGACTCCAGTGCTTGTAATTCTCAAGTTCCAGCTTGAATGTTGGCTTCCAGTGAGGAGGAGGAAGGTTTGGAAGATGGTGAAGAGATTTTAGAGATCTCTAGTGTAGCCTTCTCATTTGACAGGTGAGGAAACTGGGAACTGCTTGCCTCAAATGACAGACCCACATCCAGATATCAGTTCTCCTGACATCTGCCTAAGGCTCTTTTTGTAATAATATGTTAGCTCTCTTTTGGCTCTAAACAGTGTAGGGTACCAAAAATATAAACTCCCTTATTTTAGGAGTCAACAGTCCACTTGAGAGGGACACACAAATATATCAGAGAGCTAATAAATCAGGTAGTGTGTGGTAAGTATGAAGAGAGCCAGAGCTGGAGAAGAAGTCAGAGAAGGGAGAGATGATTATGGAATGGTCAGAGATGGTTTTCTAGAGGCAGCAGGACTCAAGCTCACTTGGAGGTTTTAAATAAGGGGAAGAAAAAGGGGAGGTCACTCCAGCCACTGGGAACAACTTAAGTGGCATCCCAGAAGTAGCAGTGAGCTTGGCTTGGTGGGTAGGACTGTGGGGCTGGAGCGGAGGATATGTTTTGAGAAGTAATGAGAGATAAAATTGGAAAGATAATTTGGAACTAGATTTTTGGGGGCCTTAGATGCCAGGCTGTATGGTTTGAAACTCACCTTTGTGTTCATGGAAGTTTATTCTTTTTTAAAACCCTTCCATCTTAGAATCAATACTGTATATCGGTTCCAAGGCAGAAGAACAGAAAGAGCTAAGCAGTAGGGGTAGCAGTAGGGGTTAAGTGACTTACCCAGCTAGGAAATATATCTGAGACCATATTTGAACCCAGGACCTCCTGTCATCACGCCTACCCCTTTATGGAAGTTTTTTAAAGCAGGAAATTGTCTTGGGAGGTTGTGAATTCACTGTTCACTTGAGGTGTTAAGTTAGAGACTGCTGGCAGGGGAAGTTTTAGGGAGTCTCATTTATCTGGCCAATTTGGACTAAATGACCTGGAGGACAACACCAGTACAGAAGTACTTGGCCTGCAGTATTCCACATGCTTCGAAGTTGGTTTATGTCCCAGGCCGGGAGTCCTCAGAGGCAAATGTTCAAAATGTATAAAAACATGCTTAGCCAAGCAGGTCTGTCTAAACCTTTGGACTCGCTAGATCTCAGTGTTCCTGTTCCTCCTTATCGTTTATTGCAAGGAGAAGTCTGGAGAAGTAGAAAGCTCTGGACACAGAGTTAGGAGAGCTCAGCCTGTCTCTGCAGGCTCCCTGCTCTGAAAGCAGGTAGTTTCACCCCCAGCCTCAGTTTGTTCTTTAGTAAAATGGGGATGATGGTGGTAATGAGGATCAGGTGGGGTATAGGGTGCCCGATAAATTCCAGCTGTTATTAAGGTCCTTCCAAGACCCTGGCAAACCCAGCGGCCTCTCGGGGAAGGTAGTTGCCAGAAATTATGTCTTTGCACAGGTTGCCCCCATGTCTGAAATGCCCTCCCTCACCGCTGCTCTTGGTTTCTTGGCTTTCTTCAAGACTTGGCTCAGATCCTTCTTCTACAGGAGATCCCTTCTGTTCTTCCCACCTGCTGGTGCCTTCCCACCTAAAATTACCTTCCATTTCCTCTGCACATAGCTTTATTTATATATAACACTATTTAAATGCTTTGTCTCCCTTGGAATGTAAGCTCCCCAAGGGCAAGGACTGTTTTCTTTCTTTGCCTTTCTTACTCTGAGCTCAGTGCAGGGCTGTTTTTTTAAAGCCTAACCTTCTGTGGCAGAAGAGCAATAAGAGCTAGGCAGTGGGGGTTAAGTGACTTCCCCAGGGTCACACAGCTAGGAAGTATCACAGGATAGGCTTTTAATAAATGTTTGTTGACTGACTGTCTCTAGAAGCATCGTGGTGTATAGTCCTGAACTTGAAGTCAGGACAAAGCTTCTAGTCCTAGTTTTGACACTAGGTACTAGTACTAGCTATGTGACTTAGAAGACCTGCCTAACTTACAAGGTTTCTATGAGGAAAACCCTTTATGTACCCGAAGAACTTGATCTCTCTTAAAAGGCACAGGTGGGGCAGCTAAAGTGGCTCAGTGGATAGAGAGTCAGAGCTGGAATGGAGAGGATATGGATTCAAACCTGGCCTCAGATACTTCTTAGCTGTGTGACTCTGGGCCAGTCACTTAACCCCCATTGCCTAGCCCTGACCAATCTTCTGCCTTGGAACCAATACATAGGATTGATTCTCAGATGGAAGGGAAGAATTTAAAAATGTTTCCCCGTGTGTATATGATTCTTTTTGTCTCCTTCCCCTCTTCCCTCCCCCCAGGGAAGGATTTTTTCTTTTTTTTTTTAAATGTATTTAATTAATTTAGACTATTTTTCCATGGTTACATGATTCATGTTCTTTCCCTCCTTTCCTCCCTCCCCTCTCCCAAAGCCAATGAGCAATTCAGGGAAGGATTTTTTTTTAATTTATTTTTAATTTTTAATTTAATTAGTTTATTTTTTAAACCTTTACCTTTTGTCTTAGAATCAATACTGTGTATTGGTTCCAATGCAGAAGAACAGTAAGGCTAGGCAATGGGGGTTAAATGATTTGTGCAGGGTCACAAAGCTAGGAAGTGTCTGAGACCAGATTTGAACCCAAGGATTTCCTGTCTTTCCATCCGCTGGGCCACCTAGCTGCCCCAAGAAGGATTAAAAAAAAAAAAGGCCCAGATGTTCATTTTGCCAGCCTTCTCATGGGCCTTGCTTGTGTACAGAGGGACATGAGTAAACTGATCCCTGTTCTCTGTCCCATGGCCCTTACGCTTTCTCCTTCCCAATAGGCCAACGAGAACAGTCTGCTGAGCGCTCAGCTGAAGGGCTTCCCCCTCTTCCTCCACTCGAACCTCGGCCTGAAAGACTGCAGCATCAACCCCAAGTCACCACTGTTGTATGTGACCCGGCCCAGTGAGGTGGAGAAGGGCCTCCTGCCTGGGGATGACTGGACCGTCTTTCAGTCCAACCATTCCACCTATGAGCCGGTGCTGCTGGCCAAGACCAAGTCGGCTGAGTCCATCCCCCACCTGAGCGTTGGCGCGGCCTTGCACACCACGGTGGTTCAGGACCTGGGATTGCACGATGGCATCCAGCGGGTGCTCTTCGGCAACAACCTCAACTTCTGGCTGCATAAGCTGGTCTTTGTGGACGCCGTGGCTTTCCTAACCGGCAAGCGCCTCTCATTGCCCCTGGACCGCTACATCCTCGTGGACATCGATGACATCTTTGTTGGCAAGGAGGGCACCCGGATGAAGGTGGAAGACGTGAAGGTATGGACGGAGGCCTTGGCCTCTGGCCTGGGGAGGGGGGGGGACCCCTGGGAGGCCTCTTATTGGATAGCCTGGGCCCGAGCCAGATGCTGAAGAGCCAGAAGGAGCCTGTAGGGTAGGCCATATGCATTGTATAAGGCAGTGATGGTGAACCTATGGCACAGGTGCCAAAGATGGCATGCAGAGGGCCACCCCACCCCTATCCCCCCTTTTGTTACTAGAAAGGCAGAGAGACTTGGGTGGAGCTGTTCCCCTCCCCCTCTCCACAGGCCTTATGGCATTTTTTCACATCACCCGCCCCTCTGCCCAGCAGCCAATAGGAGTGCATGGGGGAGGGGGTGGGAAGGTGGGCAGCTCATAGGGGATAGAGCTGGAGAGGAGTGGAGCATTTGTGCTGCTCCTGTCCCCCTCTCTACACAGGCTAAGGACATTTCTCACTTCACCCACTCATCCATCCAGCAGCCCAATGGGAGTGCTTTCTCCTTCCCCTGTGTGGAGTAAAGGCGGGGCAGGGCACAAAGTTGGTGGTGAGAGCAGGCACAGCACTTGATCTTGTGGGTGGGATGAGCATAGGGCCCCACACTCCATCTCTAAAAGGTCTGTCATCACTGATATAATGGAAAGGACTTTGGGTTTGGAATCCCAAGACCTGGGTTCTAGTAGACACTTGGTAGATGGCCTCAGATAAATTCTTTCCCTTTTGTGGGCCTCAGTGTCACCGTAATGCAAGGTGGGCTAGCCCAGAGGTGGAATTAGAGTTGTACGAGAATCTAATGGGCGCTTTAAATTTTGTAATTCGGTGAAATGCTGCATTATCTTTTTAGGATGTGGCTTTGTGATCCCCATCACATTGTGAGGAATGGCACCCAGCTGGCCTGCTATATCTGATGCCCCTTCCTCTCATGAAAAATGGAAATTATGACTCCTTCTGTCACATGGGGACTGGGTTAGGAGAGGTGGTTTAACACTAGATTTTAAGTTCTTTTTTTCCTTCTTTTTAAACATTATCTTCTGTCTTTGTAAGAATTCTTAAGATAGAAGGGCAAGGGCTTGGGCAATGGGATTAAGTGATTTAGGGTTACACAGCTAGAAAGTGTGAGGTCAGACTTGAACCTAGGACCTCCTGTCTTCAGGCCTGGCACTCTATCCACAGTGCCACTCAAATGATGAGGAAGTACACCTAGCTGTCTTTTCTTATTCCTTCCTGCTGCCCAAAGCCCCTTCCTCCTCATGAAGTCCATTTGGCTCCTCAGATACTCCTCCAGGGGGGCTAGATTAGGAGAAGTGATTTAATGCTAGGTTTCATTACTGACTTTCTATAAATATTCTGTTCCCTTTTGGAGTCCTCATTTTCATCACCTTTGAAAAATGGAAGGAACAAGGAGAGTCTGAACCTGAGTGAATGCTTGGGGCTAGGTGGTGGGAGTGAGCCCTGGGAGATGGGGGCAGGGGAAGCTCGCTCACTCTTTCCTTCTCTGTGTCCTAGGCCCTTTTTGACACTCAGAATGAACTTCGAACACACATCCCAAACTTCACCTTCAACCTGGGGTACTCAGGGAAATTCTTCCACACAGGTAAGTGAGTGTGCTGGAACTTTGAGCTGGCCCATGAGAATCTGCCTCATCTGTCCCTTTAGCCTGCCATCCCTCAGTGATTGGAAGGAGCCATGGCAGGGTAGACATATCCAGCACTTTATTTCCCCTAGACCAGTAATGGCAAATCTATGGCACAGGTGCCAAAGATGGCATGCAGAGAGCTCTCTGTGGGCATTTAGCCACCCTCCCTCCCCTCCCCCACTCAAAATTTATTACTAGAAAGGCAGAGGGACTTGGGCAAAGATTATTTCAGCTCAGTGTGATAGGGATGCCCAGGCAGCATCCATGAGTGACTCCTCCAAACAAAAGCTCAGGGGATATCTTCTGTACTGGCCTGAAATCTGTTCAGTTCAATGACTTCTGCCTCCTCCCTGAGCTCCCACTGTGTATCTGCATTGTGGGAGCCCTGGAAATATTGAGCTTTATAATGCTTCTATTCAGGGAATAGCTAGAGGTTCAGTGGATTGAGTCAGGCCTGGATATGGGAGATCATGGGTTCAAATCTAGCCTCAGACATTTCCTCACTGTGTGACCCTGGGCAAGTCATTTAACCCCCATTGCCTAACCCTTATTGCTTCTCTTCCTTGGAACCAATACACAGTATCGATTCTAAGACAGAAGGTAAGAGTTTTAAAGATAAAATAATGTTCCTATTCCTATTGGGCAGGGCTTAGTATGGATGATACAGCCATTTAGAATGGGTCTGGAATCTGGGGAGAAACTGAGGCTCCCTGTGGAAATCTGAGCTGGAGAAGAAGGAACATTTGACCAAGAGCAGAGTTTAGTCCTGACTCATATACTAAACTCATTGTATGATCTTGTGCAAGTCACTTCCCGTCCTTAGGCCTCAGTTTCCTCATCTCAAAAATGATGTTTGACTCAACGATTTCTTTTCTTTTTCCCCAAGCTTAAAAAGTTTTAATAATGTCATTCATTATTCAGTAATAGGTCACATTTATATAGTGCTTTAATGTTTACAAAGAAGTTTCTTCGTGACTACCGCCTGAGATAGGTGGTGAAAGGGTTTCATTCTTGTTCTTGTTCTAGACCTGATACTTTATCCATGAAACTTCTGGGAGGGAAACTCTCTTTACCAGTATAGATCAGCAGCTCATCTGTGGGTTGCCTGGGGACCCTGTGACTCAGTTGTTCCTGAGGTCTCTCTCAGCTCTAGCATCATAGGCTTGAACCTAAGCTGGGACTCTCCATAGAAAGACGCCTCATGCTTCTGGCATGCAAAAGCCTTGTTAGGAGTCCTGCTGGCTCCCTCACAGTTATTAGGAGGAGCAAACAGCACCTGATTTTTCTTTAAAAGATCTGTTCATTTAGGTTTCTGTGCAGCAAGCCATGTGGGCAGCACAAAGGTACAGTTTTGTGGCTTGGCTCTCCCTGCGTTGTTGTCTCTCCTTTGGATGGTAATTACTGTGTTTGCTTAGATTGAGGAAGTGCTGGTCTTGTTAACTGCTTGCCAGTGGGCGTTTGTGCATGTTAGGAAGAGCTGCTTCTTAGGTCACTTCAAATCTCCCTTTAAAAAAACACACAGCAGATCTGTGTCATGCCTTTTCATAATGCCAAGATTTCCCACTGTATACCCCATAATAAGGAGTAATACAAAGAAATAACAATATAAGAGTATAATAATAAAGAATTTAAAAAGTGGGGGGACATTCTATAAAACTACCAGTAGAGTAAATATTTTTATAAATATTTATATATGTGTATATAAAAATATATATATATAAATGTAAATATAAAAGATATATAGATGTTTTTATAGATAGTATTCCATACCTAATAATCCCCCACCCTTCCCCAAATCACTTCCGCAAAGAAGCATTTGGAAGTGGGGATAAACCTCAATTTCTGACCCTGGAACTCAACATCTGTCAGGTAGAAAACAGACTACAGGAGGACAAAAACCTCATAATTTAAGTCAGTGAGAGTGTTAGTAAGAGGATAGAAGATATCATGAATGGGGTGGGTAGGGGGCAATTGGGTGGCTCAGTGGATTGAGAGTCAGGCCTAGAGATGGGAGGTCCTGGGTTCAAAGCTGACCCCAGACAATTCCTAACTGTGTGACCCTGGGCAAGTCACTCAACACCCATTGCCTAGCCCTTACTGCTGTTCTGCCTTGGAACCAAATCACAGTATTGGTTCCAAGATGGAAGGTAAAGGTTTAAAAAAAGAAATCAAGAAGACTTGGTTGAAGTCCCACCCCTCCATACACTGCCTGGGTCACCCGGGGCATCATTAAGCTTTCATACCCAGGGCAGCTCTAAGACTCTGAGGTGCAGAAAAGCTGCTGTTCTTTGATAGAGAGGGTTTCCTCCTGGGGAATTTCCTGCAATAATGAAATCACAGGTCCTCCTGAGCTCTGAAGGAGGGATTAACTAGCTTGAGGATCCAGAGAGGAAGAAGGGGCCCAAGTTGGATTTTCTAAAGGGATGGAGGGAGACATGGGAGTGGGGAGAGATTATTATAAAATACAGAATCCTAGAATCCTAGACTAATAGAGAGGGTTGGTCTGTCCCTTCATCATTTTAATACATTTATTTATATGTTATTTAATACATTTATTATAATACAATAATACCTTCTTTCTAATGTAGGAATATTATCCTTAATATAATTTTTAGGGTCATTTATCTTTTGGTAGAATGATGAGTCAATGTCAGGCAGCCTGATGGCATCATTGTTGGGTAGCTCTAATTGTTGGGAGGTTTCTCTTATATTAACTTAGAGAACATACAGAGGAGGGCAACCAGGATGGGGAGTAGGGGAAGGGCCCAAAGGCCATCTAGAAGACAGGGGATTAACTTCATTTCCCTTGATCCCAGTGATTAGAAGCAGGAGCCATGTTGGAACTCATAAAGAACTAAATAGACGCTCGTTGATAGGAAAAAACTTCCTAACTAATAGAGCTGTCCAAAAGCAGAATGGGCCACTTCAGAAGGGGCATGGGTTTTCTTTTCTTTCTTTTTTTTTTATAATTTGAAAATTGTTATTTAATTAGTTAATTTAGAGTATTTTTCTATGGTTACATGATTCATGTTCTTTCCCTCCTCTCCTCCCACCCCCTCCTGAAGCCAACACTCAATTTCACTGGGTTTTATATGTGTAATTGATCAAGATTTTTTCCATATTATTAATATTTGCACTAGAGTGATCATTTAGAGTCTACATACCCACTCATGTCCCCATCAAACCATGTGATCAAGCAGTTGTTTTTTTCTTCTGTATTTCTACTCCCACAGTTTTTCCTCTGAATGTGGATAGTGTTCTTTCTTGTAAATCCCTCAGAGTTGTTTATGGTCACTGCATTGCCACCAATGGAGAAGTCCATTACATTCGATTATACCACAGTGTATCAGTCTCTGTGTACGATGTTCTCCTGGTTCTGCTCCTCTCGATCTGCATCACTTCCTGGAGGTCATTCCAGTTCCCATGGAATTCCTCCAGTTCAGGAGGGAAATGGGTTTTCTGTCTTGGAGGTCTTTAAGATGACACTGGTCTAGTGTGGTTTGTTTGGTAGGGATTCTTCCTTGGTAAAAGTTGGATTGGAGGTTGCTGATGTCCTTTCCAACTTTGAAATTCTATGAATCAATGGCCCTCCAACTCACTCTCACCTGTCATTGCTAGTTCTGCCCTCTGGGGGTAATTCAGAATAAATCTAGTCTCTCCAAGAGGGGGAAAACCTTTGGCTTCTTGAGAGAGGAACCAAAATCCTCTGGAAGTCTTTTCTCCTGCCTGAGCCAAACTTGCCCAATTAGTTCCTTTGAGGATGTATTTTTCAGCCGTCTCTCCATGTGGGTCTCCCTTCTGGATCTATTTCAGATGGTCAGTGTCATTAGCATGTGGTGTTTGCATCTGAATCCAGTGCTCCAGCTGTGGTTTGATCAAAAAAGGATAGAACAGCAGTATGCTCATCTCCCGTGTCTTGTAAAATATATTACGAATATTGGCTCTTTTAATACTTCCTGAGGTTGTTCATCGTGTCTCAAGAGTAGGCTTACAGCACTCCCCCCACCTAGGACTCAGTTGACTTGACAATGGGTCCCCCGGGAATATACCAGTTCTGGTCCTTAAAGTGAACACATTTCCCTTAATGCATACAGCTTCCACAGTCTCTGCTATAGTCAGGTGGTTGGGAAAGGTGTTGTTCTTCACCTATTTTTAATCTCAGGAAGTAGGGGTTAGTGGTTTGCATTTGACGTGCATGCACTGACCCAAGATAACTGTTCTGTGCCTGTGCCAGGTCTATGGATGCTGGTGCATCAGCCCCCCTGGGCACCCCACCCCACATGGGGTCCTTGCTTTTCCAGAAGGTGTTCTCTCAGTTGGGATGTTTGTATGTGTGGGGTTGGAGGCAGAGAAAGCAGACAATTCTATTTGGAATCTCAAGAGCAGACAGAACCTAATTAGAAAGGTAAATTTGTCAAAGGGAGAGGAAATCTTGGACTGTGTTCCCAATCCAAATAGGCATGATTTGGGAGGTTACCTTTGGATTGGGATTATCTCCAGCTCTTCCTTACCCTTCAAATTAGCATGGATAATTAAAAAGATTCTCTTTCATAAGCACTCTTATTCAGATTATCCTTCATCTCTAATAACAATGTCATAGGAGGCTACATGGTACAGTAGAAGGAATATTTGCTCTGGAGTCAGAGGACCTGGGTTCAAATTCTGGATCTGTTATTTATTGTGTGACTGGGAGTAGTTCCCTAATGTAGTAGTAGTAGTAGTAGTAGTAATAACTAACATTTATATAGTGCCTACTTGGCTGTACTTTATAAAGATTATCTCATTTAATCCTTACAACAATCTTGGGAGTCAGGTGCTACTATTATCCCCATTTTACAGATGAGGAAACTGAGGCAAACAGAGGTTAAGTGACTGACTTGCCTAGGGGCTACTCAGCTAGTAAATATTTAAGACCAGATTTGAACTTAATCCTTCTTACCTTCAGCTGGACCCTACATCCACTTAGTTGCCCCCCAAATGTATGTAGCAGCTATAAAGCTATGATTCTACTTTTATTTTCTTAATTAAAATTTTTTTAACTTAAAATTTTTTATTTTTCCCTCAATTACATGAAAAAATACTTTTAAAAATTAAGTTTGAGCCAAATTCTCCCCCTCACTCTTTCTCCTCCCACCCCCATGAGATGGCAGGCAATCTGATCCAGATTTTACATGTGTAACAGTGTAAAATATCCTTCCATATTAGTCATTTTGAGAAATAGAGAAGCAATAATGTCACAGTCTGCTTTCAGACTCCATCAGTTCCTTCTTTGGAGGAAAATGGTGTTTTTCATATGATTCTCTCTCTCTCTCTTTTTTTTATCCTTACCTACTGTCTTAGAATGAATACTATGTATTGCTTCCAAGGTAGAAGAGAGGTAAAAGCTAGACAGTGGTGCTTAAGTGACTTACCCAGGGACCTCCCATCTCTGAGCCTGACTCTCCATCCACTGAGCCACTAGCTGCCCATAAATGTAATTTTTAAAAGATAAATTGTTGTTTTTAAAAGGAGAATCATAGGGGGCAGCTGGGTAGCTCAGTGGATGGGGAGCCAGGCCTAGAGATGGGAGGTCCTGGGTTCAAATCTGACCTCAGACACTTCTTGTCTCTTAACCCCCACTGTCTAGCCCTTACCTCTCTTCTGCCTTGAAACCAATACTTATTATTATTATTACTATTATTATTATTTTAAACCCTTACCTTCCATCTTGGAATCAATACTGTGTATTGGTTCCAAGGCAGAAGAGTGGTTAGGATTAGGCAATGGGGGTCAAATGACTTGCCCAGGGTCACACAGCTAGGAAGCATCTGAGGCCAGATTTGAACCTAGGACCTCCCATCTCTAGGCCTGGCTCTCAATCCACTGAACCACCCAGCTGCCTCCCCCCTCCCCCCAATACTTATTATTGATTCTAAGATGGAAAGTTAAGGATTTAAAAAATTTAAAAATTACATTTATTTGGAAAACAGTCATACTTATGGCATTCTATATATCATTTAGTCTTTTTCCTTATTTACTGAGTTTTGCCACTCTGTCCTCCTCTCCCTATCCCCATGGTCTGTGGCCTCTGCCATCTCCGGTCCCCTGGTTGTGCACTCAGTCTTAGGGCTGACTTCCCTTGGTCTCTCATCCTCCCCCAATGGCTGCTCTGGCTAGGGCCTGACATGACATGACATGACATCACCAGGTACAGATGCCGAGGATGATGGCGACGACCTGCTCTTGTCCTATGTGAAGGAGTTCTGGTGGTTCCCTCACATGTGGAGTCACATGCAGCCCCATCTTTTCCACAACCAGTCTGTCCTGGCAGAGCAGATGGCCCTCAACAAGAAGTTCGCTGTCGTGAGTAAGACCCCTTCTCCGGGCTGGGCTGCATCCCTCCCCCGGCCCCCAGGACCCCCCCAGGGCTCACGCTCAGCCCTGTGGTCCAGACAGAGGAAACGATGTTCATTCAACAGAGAGAGGAGAATCCAAGACGGTGTAGGACCAGATAAAAAACAAGCAACATAGACAGCTGGGCTTCAGGAGGAGGAGAGAGAAGCGTGACATCAAGAGTATTTTTCCTGGGAGAGTCGGGACTTGGAGAATGGACAAAATATAATCTTTTCATTTTCTTGGGAGGGAGAAAGGAGAAAAAAAATAGCTTTATTTTAGATTTAATAGATTGTTCCAACAAATTAAATAGACGGTTAACAGCTGTTTATATTTAAACAGGAAAATATCCAAAGGAGCTTCATTATTCCCTTTGTCCCCTAATGGGTTATGTAGGACTAGAGGGAGAGGACAGTGGTCCCTGGGGAAGCGGTTTAACTTTTTGTGGTGTGTTTGCCCCGTATCTACGAGGACCTGAGTCGCCTTGCAGGTCTCCCTCTTTCCCCCATAGTCCCTAGCTCAGAGATCCACCTGGGACTGGTGGCCCTGAGAACCTCGAGGGCTGGCAGCGTTGGGCCCCAGGGAGTCTGGGCAAAGGTGGCACAGAGGCGCGGTAATGGTGCCATCCTTCCCCCTCCCCTGCAAAGGCCCCTTGCTCTTCTGTTCTCATCGGCTTCCAGTTTTCGATGACCAATTTAAAGGAATCCCCTGGGATTGCCTTATTGCTGAATGCTGCAGCCAGAAACCTTTAAAGTCTCCTTTGGAAGCTATTTGAGATGAGTGTTGGGCAAGGAGGAGAGACAAATGGTGGCTTAGAGCTCCAGGAATGGGCTTCTCTAGAAACTCGAGTCAGAACACTAGAGCAAACAGGCTCTGGGCTGGACGGAATCAAGATGGCAGAAGGTCTCCCGCTGAGGCCCCTCCACAGCCCGGGGGAAGGGGTGCAGGCAGTGGGCCCCAGAACTGGTCTCTGCCACCTTCTGTGTGTGAGTGCACGCTTATGCCCATGGCTGTGTATAAATAGAAGTGTAAGGATGAAAAATGAGAGACAAAAGGAAGAGAGAATTAGTGTTTGCTTTTTAGTTGGTCATGAATACAAAGAATATATATATATTTTAACTATTACTTTGTGTCTTAGAATCAGTACTGTGTATTGGCTCCAAGGCAGAAGAGAGGTAAGGGCTAGGAAGTGTCTGAGGCCAGATTTGAACCTTGGACCTCCCCTCTCTCAACCTGGCTTTTAATACACTGAAGAATACCTTAAATGAAATGATAACAGTCAGGTGGGTCAAGGAGAGCACTGACAGGTTGAAAAACTGGCAGAATATCAAGGATGGCTGAGACGGAGTGGAGGAGAGAACAGTGATATGGCGGACAGGTCAGGCATCTTGTCAGGAACAAAGAAACAAGGGGCAGCTGAGTAGCTCAGTGGATTGAGAGCCAGGCCTAGAGACAGGAGGTCCTGGGTTCAAATGTGGCCTCAGACACTTCCTAGCTGTGTGACCCTGGGCAAGTCACTTGACCCCCATTGCCTAGCCCTTACCACTCTTCTGCCTTGGAACCAATACACAGTATTGATTCCAAGATGGAAGCTAAGGGTTTAAAAAAAAAAGGCAGAGAGATGTACTTTTCACTGCAGATAGAGGGAGGTAGACTAGAGGGAAGGAATAGATCCTGTTGAAGAATTTGGAAGGCTACCATCAGAAGTTTGGTCTAGAGGGGAAGTTAGGTGGTTTAGTGGATTAAGAGCCAGACTGGAGACAAGAGATCCTGGGTTCAAATCTAGCCTCTGACACTTCCTAGCTGGGGAACCCTGGGCAAGTCACTTTATCCCAATTGCCTGGACTTTACAGCTCTTCCTTCTTGGAATATGTATTTCATGTCAACTTTCAGACAGAAGGTAATGATTAAAAAATAAAAAGGAAAAGAAAGGAAAGAAAAAGTTTGATCTGTGTTTGACTGGAACCTTTTGGGAGGAAGTGATTGAACAGATGTGGATGGGGACTCAAGCCTGGCATGAGGAGAGACTAGAAGGCTCTTGAGATGAGGGGTTGAGCTCAGTCCAGATGTGAGGTAGTATATGAGATTTGACCTAGGAAGCTGTGCCAGACTCAGATCTTAAGCTCAAACCAGTTTTCTAGGACCCAAGAATAGACCTTTCCCCCAAATCAGAAACATTTCTTAGAAGAGACCTCTGGCTCTGGAGTCAGAGGACCTGGGTTCCAATCCTGCTTCTGACATTTACTACCTGTGACCTTGGACTGCTAGGGCGCTTAAGTTCCCTGAACCTCAGTTTCCTCATTTGTAAAATAAAGAGTAGGAAACTAGATGGCTTTGATGTATGAGCTGATATCTATATTCTGTCACCTTCAGAGTGCTTGATACCCTGCTCCTAAGACTCTTGGGGGGGATTCCTCATTTAGAGGCGAGAAGGGGACCTTCCGGTGACTTGCGCTCACCGCCCTCCCTTGGACCCATCCCTGTTTTTAGGAGCATGGAATCCCCACTGACATGGGCTATGCCGTGGCTCCCCACCACTCTGGCGTGTATCCGGTCCACATGCAGCTTTACGAGGCCTGGAAGCAGGTGTGGGACATCCAGGTGACCAGCACAGAGGAGTATCCCCACCTGAAGCCTGCCCGTTACCGCCGTGGCTTCATCCACAATGGCATCATGGTAAGTTAACTAGGGTGGCTGCTTCCCTCGGTTACCAGAGGTGGAACTCTGTGAGCAGTGGTGGGTCCTCCCCCTGGGCTTCACTCTCCTCCTGGAGAGAGCCCTCCAAGCCCATGTCCTGGGGCACAGAAAGAGCTGTCCACACTCTGGGGATCTGCCCTGGAGAAGGTTCTGTCGGGGCATCCCTGGGAACCAGGGAGTTCCAGCCAGTTCAGTAGGAGGCCCGTGTTCCGGCCCCTCCTGGGAAGGCTTCCAGGAAGACCCTCCACCACAGGCAGCGCCCCCTGGTCCAGGCCAGAGACTTGGTGTTTCTGTGGAGTGGGAGCGCGGAGTGAGCTTAAGACACTGTCCTGCTAGCAAGATGCCAGGCCCTTTCCTTCCCTCCTCCTCGCCCTCCTAGGTCCTCCCCCGGCAGACCTGCGGCCTCTTCACCCACACCATATTCTACAACGAATACCCAGGAGGGTCCAGCGAATTGGACAAAATCATCAACGGGGGAGAACTCTTCCTCACTGTGCTGCTCAATCCGGTGAGGCTGGCCTCCTCCTTCCTGCAGCCTGATGGGGTCCTTGGCAGCCGTAAGTCTGTCTGTGGCCAAAGGGACACGGGCCCGGGGCTCCCGTGTGGGATAGATGGGTGCTGTGTGTTAGAAGTAGGTGGGGAGGGGCAGCGAGGTGGCACAGGGGGCGGAGCGCCGGACCTGGCTCAAGTTGGCCTCAGGCCCCTTCTAGCTGTGTGGCCCCGGACCAGTCACTTAACCCCATCTGCCTAGCTCTTGCCCTTCTGTCTTAGAGCTGTTCCTAAGACAGAAAGTAAGAGTTAAAAAAAACGGGTGGGGAGTCAGGAGATCAGAATTCCAGTCCTGGCTTGCCTTGGGTGAGTCAGGATCTCTGGGCCCCAGTTTCCTCATCTCGAACATATAAAATACTTTATGTTTGCCTTTTTATAAAACATACCCACCACCGTGATCTCCCAGGCCTTGGAATTCCCAGTCTGTGATCTCTCACCTCAGGGCGGAGCAGCAGTAATTCCTTTGTGACAGCCTTAGAGGCTGCCCGGGGCTGAGAGGCCACGGAATTGGCCCAGGGCTGCCCGGCTGGTATGTGTGGAGGCAGGACTTTGACCTCCTGATGCCAAGGCTGGCTGGATTCACTCTCTCCCAAGCCTTGCCTTGCCTTAGGAAATACGCACAGTCTGAGCGCTCCTTCCGCTGAATTTGGCCAGCTCTGTTGTACTCATTTCCGCATTTGGTTGAAACATGCTCTCATGGACTGGTTGAAGATAGAGTTCATGTGTGTGTACATAGACATACATGTAGACATGTGTATATAGGATTGTATGCATGTGGGTATACTCTACTGCTGAATTATCCCTTAAAGTGTGTGTGGGTGTGTACATATATATTATACAAGATGTATGATAATACAATCATAATAAATGTTATTTGTTATATATGATATTTTATTTATATAATATATTTTTAATAGTCACACATTAAGGATAGGAATATACATATATAATATGTATGATAACATATTATGTATAAAAGTATTTATTATACATATTTTATTTTACATATTATATACTTTAAGGGTTGGGATATATAATATATAATATTATGTATAATGTTTATTATACATATTTTATTTTACATATTATATATTTATATCCCCTAAGGGTGGGAATATATATTGTATACATGATATTATATTATGGATAAGTTTATTATGTCTATTTTATTTTATATAGTATACATTTAAGGGTTGGGATATAATATATAATATGTATATTTATTATACATATTTTATTTTACATGTTGTATATTTATATACTTTAAGGGTGGGGATATATAATATATGATAATATGTATAACATACAGACTATTTAAAAATATATTTATGTTTTATATTATATGTTAAATATATCATATATTATATATCATATATTAAGGGTGGGAATATATAATATATTTATATATTATGTATAACATACATAATATTTTATATATTATATACTTTAAGGGTGGAATATACATATATAATATGTATTCTAACATAATTATATATCATTTATTATATATAATTATTCTATTTTATATATTAAATGTTTTCTACACACACACAGAGGGATAATTCTGTAGTTCCTGTCCAGCAGTCTTACTCATAGGATTAATTTTGTCTTTTCTGGTGCAGTGCCTAGCACATAGTAGTCATTTAACAAATGCTTGTTGACTAACTGGTAAAATATATTGTTCAATGTCAACATTTCTAGGGCTCTTTTCTAGGTGCCATATTTCTTACTTATGGACTGTCAGAGCCAGAGGGTATCTTATGAGTATCGAATGGCAAAGTTAATAGAACATAAGATGGCAGATTTGGAATGGATATTAAAGATAGTTGCTATCACTTCTACTATTTTATTTCCCCCATATAAAACATCAAATTTGAAATTATTTACATGCCAAAGTATTAAAAGGGACCCATTTTTTAATGTTTAAAATTGTTTTATTTTGTCACCAAATTTGGAGTCAAATGCTCTCTTCCTCTTTTTATATGAGAAATACAAGGCATGTTGCCATGCCTTCCCTTCACTCCCTGGTCAGCACTTAAGAATTTCATAAATATATTTGAAGTTCAAGAGTGGTTATTTTTATTTTTAATTTAAAAAAAAATTGGACTTCTGTATTGCTCAGACTGGAAGTGCAGGACCCCAACCTCTGATTGGCACAAGAGCTTTAACTTGCTCCTCCTCTGTCTTCTCCTTAGTCAGCCTGGCAGCTCCCTTCTTGTAGGGGCCTACCAGATCAATGAAGGATTGAATGAGAACACGTGGTGAGGGTGCCTTGCCCACTGTAACTCAAGAATTTCCAGTTTAAGAGAACCATCAGCATTAGCCTTCTAGGTTCTAGGGCAGGGGTCCCCAAACTGTGGCCCCCTGAGGCCATGTATCTCTCGCACTGCACTTCCGGAAGGGGCACCTCTTTCATTGGTGGTCAGTGAGAGGAGCACTGTGGGTGGCAGCATTGCTCACGTACAGTACTATTTCCAGTGATATAATCCTTTGCTGGCGCCTTATTCTGAGAGTAACTGAATGAGAACGAGGCACCACTCAAAGGATTATGTGGCTGCACAATGGAAGACGTCAGCATGGTGAGTGGTGATCTGGGGGAGGGGATTCCACACTGTGTATACTGCTACTGGGTTAGGGTTAGGATTAGGTTTTTATAGTCCGACCTCCAACGGTCGAGGGACAGTGAACTGACCCCCTGTGTAAAAAGTTTGGGGACCCCTGTTAGAGATTATGGGGTGAGCTATCACCCATAGCTCCAAGAATGTTTTGTGCCAATTTTTAAAAAATCCTTATCCTCTATCTTAGAATCAAAACTATATAAATTAAAATCAATTCTATCAATTAGAATCAATACTATATTATATCAATTAGAATCAATTACATCAATTAGAAGCAATACTATGTTATGTCAATACTATATCAAAATGTGTATTAATTCCAAGGCAGAAGAGCGCTGAGGTCTAAGCAGTGAAGATTAAGTGACTTGCCCAGGTTCACACAAGGAAGTGCCTGAGACCAGATATGAACCCAGGGCCTCTTGTCTCCAGGCCTGGTTCTCAATCCACTGAGCCACCTCACTGCCCCCTTTGTTCTATTCTTAGTTTGGGATATGCTTATCTAGCTCAGCATCCTGATTTTAGAAGCACAAGGGAAATGACTGGCCCTGTGTTTACCAGCTCTTGAGTTGTCTTGGGCATCCTTTGGAAGGGTGGGAGTTTGGGGCCCTCTTGCTGAGAGATGCCTGCTCAGCCAACCTTCTCTCCCTTCCCTAGATCAGCATTTTCATGACCCACCTGTCCAACTACGGGAATGATCGCCTGGGATTGTATACCTTCAAACATTTGGTGCGTTTCCTTCACTCTTGGACCAATCTGAAGCTGCAAACGCTGCCACCAGTCCAGCTGGCTCAGAGATACTTTCAGATCTTTTCAGAGGAGAAAGACCCACTGTGGCAGGTAGGGGAAGAAGGGCTCAGGAGCCCAGAATGGACACTGGTGCCAGTGGGAGAGTTAGAGGATAGGGCAAGGGAATCTGCCTCCCCTCACTGGGCTGGAGCTGGGAATCTCAAGTTCCATACTCATTTCCCCACTGACAAATCCATTCACTGAATGAGCGCTTTTAAAGATCAGTGTGCTGGGCAGGCATTGGGCAAGATCAGAGATTGTCTACCTCTCGGTGCTCACAGTCTGGGGGGCAGGGGTTGGGTCCTGGGGATGCGGGATGCAGAAAGAAGAAAAGTTTTGCCGATATCAGGCAGATTATGAGATGAATAGAACAGACTAGGTGCTTGCGGTGTAGGGTAGAGCTTCTTAAACTGGAATCTGTGGACTTTACATTTTTATTTTTTAAATATTTTAAATATTTTATTTAATTTAATATTTTATAATTATTACATATAATATATAATTATAATATAATACACATATTATTTTGCTTATACTGTATTTTAAAAATTAATTTAATATTTTAAATAAAATACATATTTATATAAGAATATAAAATTATACATAATATATTTTCCAGAGGGCAGCTGGCTGGTTCAGTGCATAGAGAGCCAGACCTAGACACGGGAGGTTCTAGGTTAAAATCTGGCCTCAGACACTTCCCTAGCTGTGTAACCCTGGGCAAGTCACTAACCCCCATTGCCTAGACCTTACTCTTCTGCCTTGGAAGCAATACATAGTATTGACTCTAAGACAGAAGGTAAGGGTTTAAAAAGAAAAGAATGAAAAAAATATATTAATATATTTTCCAGTTTAATTGGCTTCCATTTAAATTTATTTGATGCATTTAAAAGTATTATTCTGAGAAGGGGCCCATAGACTTCACCAGAATATATATATATATAAATAATTTGGAATTTTTAATATTATTTTTTTTTTAAAACCCTTACCTTCCATCTTGGGAACAATACTGGATATTGGTTACAAGGCAGAAGAGCAGTAAGGGCTAGGCAATGGGGGTTAAATGACTTGCCCAGGGTCACACTGCTAGATGGTGTCTGAGGTCAAATTTGAACCCAGGACCTCCCATTTCTAGGCCTGGCTCTCAATACACTGAACTACCCAGCTGCCCCCTATATATTTTGTACAATAAAAATTTTTAATTATAATTGGTTTCCATTACAGTCTTATATATTTTATTCATTTAAAAGCAGTATTCTGATTGCTCATTGGCTATGGGAGGGGGTGGGAGGAGAGGAGGGAAAGAATGTGATTCATGTAACTATGGAAAAATACTCTAAATTAATTAATTAATTAAACTTTTTTTTTAAAAGAAAAAAATAATAAAAGCCGTATTCTGAGAAGGGGCCCATGGGCTTCATCAGATTCCCTGGGGGGGGGTCCATGATACACAAAATGGTTAAGGACCCCTGCCTGTAGAGGGTTGGGGTGTGGGTGGGGTAGGTGGAACAAAAGATCCAATTTTGCCTCAACTCCATGATGTTTGTCCCTCTGCTTTTCAGGATCCTTGTGAGGACAAGCGGCACAAAGACATCTGGTCAAAGGAGAAAACGTGTGACCGGTTCCCAAAACTCTTAATCATTGGACCTCAAAAAACAGGTATGCCCACTCTGTGCCCCTGCGACCTGGCTGGCCAGACCTCCCTGATGCTCCCTGTGTCCCAGGGACAGGATAGGAGACATCGCCAAGTCTCAGCTTGATGAATGAATCTACATGCACTTTCCAAGCACTGTGTAAAGCCCTGGGAGAGAGGGTCCCTGCCCTCGGGGAGCTTCCCCCTCTCAGAGGCCATTGGTACATTATTTATAAAAAAAAAAATGGCACTGTGTAGATGGATGCAGCCTGGCCTTTTGAGGTTGCTTTCTTCAGTTCCCAAAATTAAATCTACAGTTAAAGGATAGGTGGGAATTTCACAGGCAAAGAGGGAAAAGGAAGTCCTACCGACAGAAGACACAGAGTAAGCCTAGCCACCGAAGCAGGAAATCAATTGGCTTGTTCAGGAGATGCTTCCTCTGGGCTATAGAGTGGGTGGAGCTGGATCATATGGAATAGGACTAAAAAATTGTAGTGGGGTGCCAGATTACAGACACCCTTGAATGGGGGTAGGGTGGGGGAGCCATCAGAGCTTTACTTGAGAGATGGTTGGAGCTGCTGAAGATTTTTGAGAACAGAAGAGATGTCTCCTGGGGGTCTCCCCTTTCTCCCCAGTCTCTTTGGTATCAAAGGGAGGAGTTCCACTTTGGGATGAAACCTTTGGGAGTGCCCTACTTAGTGGCCTTTTGAGTGACCAGTCTAGAGATGTTCTCAGGACACTGTCTGGAGCCAAACCTCTGGAAAGGCCATGAATGTATAGATACAAAGTAAGAAACTGTAGAAAACACTTAGGTTCAGGGATACTTCATCTGAAGTCTGTGACTTGAAAAAAAAAATCTCTATTGCAAATTAATTGGTTTTCTTTGTAATCCTATGGATTTTATGCACTTTAAAGCATTATTTTGATTTTTTAAAGAGTTAAAAAAATTTTTTTAAATTTTATCACATATATAGACTATATAAAAAGTTTAATTAATAAATACAGGAAAACATTATCAACATTAAATACAGTAATAATAAAGTACATTGTACATTATTATGCAGTATTGTACAGTGGTCTCCCCTTCGGTACAGGGGATACATTCCAAGACCCCTGAAACCCTGGATAGTGTTCAGCTCTATCCAGACAATGCTTCCTTTAAAAAAGCATTATTTTGAGAAGGCATCAGACTTCCTCCAAAAAGCCCAGTAGCTTAGACTAATCCTCCCCCTTTTTTTTTTCAAGTATAAGAAAACAAATCTAGAGAGAAGGCCAGTGATTTGGTCCCACTCATACAGCTGGCAAAGGGGAAACAAGATCATTGGTTCTGTAATCCTTCTCCCTGGTATGGCATCCTCCCCTCAGTAGCCTACCGATTTATTCTGCAGGCACCACAGCCCTCTATCTGTTCCTGGGAATGCACCCTGACCTGAGCAGTAACTACCCAAGCCCAGAGACCTTTGAGGAAATCCAGTTTTTCAATGGCCAAAACTATCACAAAGGCATTGACTGGTGAGTGGGGTTTTCCATCCTTAGCCAGCTTGGGACATCAGATCGGAAGCTCTGCGTTGGTGTCAGGAAGCATCTGGAAGCTGTTTATGCACTGATGGGGTTCCTGTTGTAGGAAAACGGGGGGTGGAGTTCAGTCAAGCTGCCCAGAGAGAGGGGGGCCCTATCCCCCAGAGGCTGAGATGGTGATGCCTGGGTCCTAAGAGGTGAAACCAGAATAGCAAGATGTCTGAAACCCGTGCTAGGGCCAATGTAGTATTCAGCAAAAAGAGATTCTTTCCCCAAGTGCTTATTTCTGAGGCTCTCCAGGTGTTTTATTTGATTAGTATCCCTGGGGCCATCAGGTAAGGAACGAAATGGAATTTCTATGGCAAGAGAGGTCAGAGTAATCAGGCAGTGATACAGTTGGGATATAAGTTTGAGTCTCTTATGTGGTTCCAGTCAGTCTTGCTGAGTGGGGTTTCTCAACTTCTTAATCTTTTCTTATTTGGCCTGTCTCTGAATTGCCTCTAGGCCAGAGGTGGGACCTTCCCCCTGAGTTCTGACCCCTTTCTTTCAGGCCAAAGGTAGAACCTTCCCCTGAATTCTGATCGCTTTCCTTCAGGCCAGAGGTAGAACCTTCCCCTGGGTTCTGACCCCTATCCCTCAGGCCAGAAATAAGATCTCCCCTTGAGTTTTGACCCCCTTCCCCCAGGTCAGAAGAGGAATGCTTTAATGATAGATGATTTTTTAAATCTTCTCACTCCAACCTTCTCCCAAAAAGGAATGGATTGGGAAATGGAGACAATGGAATGCCCCTCAAGCTCCCCATTTCATTGTTACCCAGCTCTCATTCCCAAGAAAGCTTTGTAGCCAACCAGTATCCCTCATGGTGTTACCATTGGGATCCAGTCCTCCTTGTCCTGCTCTTATTCTTGCTGTCCAGCTCCCATCTTTCTCTCTCTCTGGGCCCTAAACAGGTACATGGAGTTCTTCCCCATTCCCTCCAATACCACCTCTGACTTTTACTTTGAGAAAAGCGCCAACTACTTTGACTCTGAAGTGGCCCCCCAACGGGCAGCTGCGTTGTTACCCAAAGCCAAGATCCTCACCATCCTCATAGACCCCGCCGACCGAGCCTATTCTTGGTACCAGGTAAGCTCTGTGCTGGGGGTTGCCAGCTCCTTGGGAGTCATGTGAGGAAGAAGCATCACCGAGGATTTGGCTACTGCTTCTTTGTTTTGAGTGATTGCACTTTGTATAGTGGGACAGCATTATTTTCCATGCTTCCCGCCTAGGGCAGAGAGGGAGAAGGAGGACTGCCTGCCTCCTCTTTGCCCTCCTTGCCTCTCCTGAGTAGAATGTGATCTCTCACCGGGGGAAGTAGTGGTTGGTCTAGTTTTTGTCCGATTGAAAGCCGGTGGGGGCATTTCATGTTCTAAGTCTCTTGCTACCCAACAGCATCAGCGAGCCCACGATGACCCAGTTGCCCTGAAGTACACCTTCCATGAAGTGATCACAGCAGGGCCCAATGCCTCCCCGAAGCTGCGGGCGCTTCAGAATCGCTGCCTTGTTCCCGGCTGGTATGCCACCCACATCGAGCACTGGCTTAGTGCTTACCATGCCAACCAGGTACCTAAGCCCCAAATCCTTCTGGCATCGTATGGGGCTCAGGGGTGATCTATATGTAAAGTGAGGTCAGTTTAAATAGGGATACCAGGAGGCAGGCTCCAGATATTTCCTTCCATGTGTCCCCATGTCTCCACCAGAATTAATTCTGTGCCTTTGGATCTTCAAGGTCTTTTGATTTCTTTTTGAAAGGGGAGCCCTTGGTCATAAACAGGTTGATTGTGAGGTGCCTTGCAAATAATTACCCTCCTTCCCTATACTCACTTTCCCAGTAGACTTCTCCACTCTGTCCAGAACAGGCCCCCTAAACCGTCCTCCTTTCCTATTAGTGTAGAGGGCAACACCACCCTCCCAGCCCTTCAGACTTGCAACTGGGTGTCGGGTCTTCCTGACTCCAAGTTCAGTGCTTTTATCCATTGAGTCACTTTGAGGTGTCATTTGATATGGATCAATGAATGACTTCTACAGAATTTCAAGTTGTCAAGCCCTGCCTTCTGGAACTAAGTAGAATATATCTAATCCCTTTTTCACATGACAGCCCTCCAGATTTTTAAAGTCAGTGTCATCTTTTTTTTAAACCCTTACCTTTCATCTTAAAATCAATACTGTGTATTGGCTCCAAGGCAGAAGAGTGGGAAGGACTAGGAAATGGGGGTTAAGTGACTTGCTCAGGGTCACCCAGCTGGGAAGTGTCTGAGGCCAGATTTGAACCTAGGATCTCCCGTCTCTGGGCCTGACTCTCAACCCACTGAGCCACTTGGCTGCCCCCTTAAAGGCAGCTTCTTAAGGATCTTCTCTTATACCCGATTTGTATTCTCAGTTTCTTAATGCTTCTATTACATGATTCCATGTATGTCTCTTATATTGGCCTCCTTCCTCTGTGAAGTTGGGAATGGTCCTAGTTTTGTTTTTTTAATTTTTAAACAAATTTTTAGTTTTAGTTCCAAATTCTCTCCTCTCTACCACTTCCCCCTCTAACCAGATGAGAAGGCAAGAAAACAGGATATCCATTATTCACATGAAGTCACGCAAAACACATTTTCACAGTAGCCAGAATGGCCCCAGTTTGAAGATGAGTCTAATGGAATTGGCCATTTGGGAGAAAGTTAGCTAGTTTTGAGGATTTGCAGCCAGTATCCTTTGCCCTGCTTCAGCTGGCAGGAGGTAGGGATGAGACTGGATCATTTAAGATTCCCCTTCCTGCTTTTCCAGATCCTGGTGTTGGATGGCAAACTGCTCCGGACGGAACCCGCCAAAGTGATGGATACCGTGCAGAAGTTCCTCGGGGTGACCAACATAATTGATTACCATAGAACTCTGGTGTGAGTGTCGTCCTAACCCCAAAGCCCAAGAATCCTTCTGACCCGCCTTCCCTTGGCTGTTCTGCTTTGGCGTCAGAAACACGTCCCCAAATCCTCGAGGAGAGTGGTTGGATCCCACTGGATAGGCAGTGTCCCTTGTGGACCAGGATGTATGGCTGTTTCCTTGGCAAGAGCATCAACATACGGATGCAAAGAAACACAGTAGCCTCGTGTTTGATAAACCCAAAGATCCTAGCGACCAGGATAGGAACTCACTACTTGGCAGAGACTGCTGGGAAAAATTCAAATCAGTCTGGCAGAAACTAGATAGAAATCAATATCTGACCTATATGGTCAGAGAAGTTCCTTTACAGGAGCCTGTGAATGGAAAAAAGAATCTCAGTGCATGTGGTTTCACACTAAAGTTCCTCTCTCTTCTTTATGTATACTGTTAAATGTAATAAGAAAGCTTGGAGGAATCCCTGTAGTTAGAGGCCGGAGATCTGGATTTTAGTTGTGCTGCTAACTCACTTTGGGACCTTTGGTTAGTTCTCTTAGCTTTAGTTTTCCTCATCTGTAAAAAGGGACTTTGGTGATATGATTCCCAAGGTCCCTTCCAGCCCTAATATTCTTTAAGCCAAGGTTTCCAGTTTATTTTGAAAAAGGGTACCCTTTGTTTTTTTATCTCCTTTTTTTTTCAATATATTCCTTCCTTCCTTCCTTTTCAGAGTGCCGTCCCTTTTAACAAAGAATAAAAAAGAAGGGGTAGAAGGGTTTCAGCAAAACTAAGCAGCACATCTAGTCCAATAATCCATGAAATGTTCTGCATCCATAGTTCTCCAACTTCTGCAAAGATCCTATCAGTTTGTTTTTTTTTAAACACTTACCTTCTGTCTTAGAATAAATGCTGTGTATTGGTTCTAAGGCAGAAGAGTGGTAAGGGCTAGGCAAGGGAGATTAAGTGACTCGCCCAGGGTCACACAACTAGAAAATATTTGAGGTCTGATTTGAATCTAGGACCTCCCATCTCTAGGCCTGGTTCTCAATCCAGTGAGCCTCCCAGTTGCCCCAACCCATCAGTTTTTTAAAGTGTTTAAAGTTTAAACACTACTGCTCTCTCCTTTTAGTTATTCCTCTTCTTGGGGATATCCTTTCTCTATAGCTTTCACCTGTCCCTAAAGATATTATGTAGTTCATAAGCCTTCTAGTTATACTATCATATTCTTTCCTGAGATGTTGATAGCTGCTCATATGTTTGTAACATTTCAAGGTTTACAGAGCATTTTCTCACAACCCTGTGAGGTGAGTAACACGATTGTACCCATTTTACAGATGTGGAAACTGAAACCCAGAGAAGTGAAATTCCTTATCCAAGATCCATAGCTAGTAAACAACAGGCCCAGAACTTGAACCCTGCCTGGCCTTTTTACTTCAAAGTCCAGAGCTTGTCCCATAACATCACACCAATTGCCCCTGATTTGTCTCTGTAATGCTGAAGGTGATCTGCCTATCTCTAGGAACCTAGGTTTGAACTGTACCCAAAAGAAAATGGCTATCTCCTAGGAAAGATACATTAGGTGGAGTTAATGTATTTTCCCTCTCTGCAGGTATGATGCAAAGAAAGGATTCTGGTGCCAACTGCTTGAAGGAGGGAAAACCAAATGCTTGGGTAAAAGCAAAGGCAGGAAGTACCCAGAAATGGATTTGGATGTAAGTGGCCAGAGTTGCTGTTTTGCCCCAAATTCGCTGATCTGGAGGGTGATGCTGTTGCTAGGTTAATTCAAGTCATGGGTATTTGGGGGGGAGTGCACCAAACAGCTTCTTGTATCTTATTAGAATTTCTTGGAGATTGTATTTATTCAGAAATTCTAGTACAGAAAGAAAAACTATGCTAGTTTATGCCCCTCTGTGCTCTCCTACCTCTGGGATTTCCATAATGCCTATCTTTCTGCCTTTAGAATTCCTACTCTTCTTTTTTTTTAACCCTCACCTTCCATCTTAGAATCAATACTGTGTATTGGTTCCAAAGCAGAAGAGTGGTAAGGGCTAGGAAATGGGGGTTAAGTGACTTGCCCAGGGTCACACAGCTAGGAAGTGTCTGAGGGCTGATTTGAATCCAGGACCTTGTGTCTCTAGGCCTGGCTCTCAATCCACTGAGCTACCCAGAGGCCCCCACTATTATCATTATTGTTATTGTCATCATTATTATTCTTGTCACCCAGTAACTAAAACATATTAGATGGTTAATAATTACTGTCTGTCCCAGTACCAGTTATAAGATAGAAGAACAGCAAAGGCTAGGCAATCAGAGTTATGTGACTTGCCCAGGGTCACACAGCTAGGACGTATCTAAGGTGATATTTGAACCCAGGTCCTCCTGATACCAGGCCTGATGCTCTTTTCACTTTGGTACCTAGCTTCCCCTAATAAATGTTAATTGCTTTGATTTCCCAGTTTCTGTGGTCAGATACCAAAAGAAATGCCAAATAGTCTATCCCTAGTTAGCTTTAAAATCCATTTGGGATAGACAGATTATGGCTTGGTGGGTAGAGGGCTGATCTTAGAGTCACAAAGACCTGGGTTCAAATTCTTCCTCTTATAGAGATTAGGTTCATGAGCAAAGCTCTCAAGCTCTCAGTGTCTGAGGTAATTCTCTAAGATTGCAAATTGGAGAGCAGATACAGATCTGCTTTGTGGGAGTTTCTTTATTAGGAGTTTCATAGTATACCAATGAAGTCACAGATCAGTGGTCCAAAAGAATCCAGATAGCGCAATAGGCAAAAAAGGATTGGTGGTGGTTGTTGTTTAGTCTACCCCCAGGGACTTTGTTCTTGTGGTAGTTTTTTTTTTTTACCAATTACATGTAATAGCAAATTTCCACACAAGTTTTCCCAAGTTATATGATTGAATTTATCTCCCTCTCTCCTTCCTTTCCCCCTCCTGATGTTGGAAGGGGATTCTAACTGGGTTATACATGTATTAGCATGCAGAAAATATTTCCATATTCATTTTTGTAAGTGAGTAATCTTATAAAACCCAAATAAACAAGTAAAAAACCATATATTTTCACCTGCATTCTGATTCCAACAGTTCTTTCTTTGGAGGTGGGTAGCATTCATTGTCTTACGTCCCTCAGAATTGTCCTGGATCATTTTATTGTTGATAATAGCCATGTCTGTCATACTTGATCATTCCACAATATTGCAGTTACTGTGTATAATGTTCTCCTAGTTCTGCTTATTTCACTCTGCATCAGTCAAAAGATACTGGAGTGGTTTTGCCATTTCCTTTTCTAGTGTGTTCCCAGTTTACAGATGGAGAACTGATGCTCATAGGGGTTAAGTGACTTGCCTAGGGCTACCCTATACCTGTCAGTGATGGCAAACCTTTTAGAGATGGTGTGCCCAAACTGCATCATTAAACTGCCTATGAACCCCCTGTGTTACCCCCAGATAGAGGAGGGAGGAAGCGCTTGCATTGAACTGCTGGGCAGAGCGGCTGGGCATGTGAAAAATGTTCTCAGGGGCAGTAGAGAGGAGGAATAGAGCAGTCCCCTCTGGCTTGCCAGGGCACATGTGCCATGGGTTCACCAACATGGCATGCCTATCTATAAATGTCTCTGGGGAGTATTTTGAACTCAGATCTCCCTGACTCTAAGCCCAGTGCTCTATCTATCATGCCATCTAGTTGACTTACAAAAAAAGGAGAGTCATGCCATGGAAGAAAAATATAGGGGGAGCAGGTAGCTGGCTCAGTGGCTAGAAAGCCAGACCTAGAGTGGGTCCTGGGTTCAAATCTGCCTTCAGATATATTTTTTTAAATTTTTATTTAATTAATTAATTTAGAATATTTTCCCTTTTCAGACACTTCTTAGCTGGGTGACTCTGAGCAAGTCATCTAACCCCATTTGCCTAGCCCTTGCCCTTTTCTTCCTCAAGTTGGTTATTAATACAGAAAGTAAGGATTTAGAAAGAAAGAAAGAAAATATATTAAATGTATTTAAACTGTTAATCGATCCATAGACTACAGGGAAAAAGAGGCGAGTCCTGAGCCCCTCTGGACTACTAATGTTTTATTTCCCTTTCTTGTTGCAGTCAAGAGCTTTCCTAAGAGACTATTACCGGGACCATAACATCGAACTTTCTAAGCTGCTGTATAAGATGGGCCAGACGTTGCCCACCTGGCTGCGGGAGGACCTCCAGAATACTAGGTAGCTGCCGCCAGCACCATGACCAGAGTGAGCATTCATGATGGCCAGGGAGCCCCCAGCCTCACACTGAGCCACCCCAGGGGTGTGGAACAGAGCCCAGAACTGCCGAGCGCTTCTGAGCAGTACCCCAGCGAGGCCCGACCTGGGGACCCGGAGAAGAGCCGAGCGCAGCCCACGAGAGCTCCAGAGCCTCCCCCAGCCAAGGCCTGCGAGGTGGCACGTGGCCCAAGTGCTTCTCGAGATCTGCTCGAAGCTTCCCCAGGTGTAAGGTCACTTCCTGCGTGTGTGCCGCCACTGCCTTGTGAGAGGGATTCTGTACGACTCCTGACTGTGCCCCCTGGCACTCTCCCCTTCCCCCAAGCAGGGCGCCCCCTCAGTATTAATCGCTGTGTTTCCCCAGCGGCCGGACAGTGGGGGAGCGGGGAGGGGGCCGGGGCACACCCCTGCCCACTTCAAAAGAGGCCCTTCGGAGAGAGAGGTCTGGGGCTCAGAACTAGCCACAGGCTGGACATGTCTGATGGCCTCCAGAGAGTTTTGGAGTCCATCTGATCAATACCTTCCCCTCTCTGTCCTTAAAACGTCTTCGGTACCTGCAGTATCTACTCAGTCCCTGCGGAATCTTTCCAGGGGATATTTTTAACCCTTCCATCCTAACATCCAGTGGCTAGGACCAGGTCCTAGAGCTGTCCCAGAACACTCCCCTTATCTCCTGCCCCATATCCTTTCCATATCATCAGATATGACATATGTGGTGTTTTCTGTGGTAAAAGACTGAGGTGACCCCAGGGTCCAGCTACCAGAACCCATTCCAGTGTACATAAAATGTTCCCTCCAGTCCCAAGCAAAGGCTATGGGCGGTGAAGATGGTGCCTATAGCCCGGTACCTCTGCCTCTGCTCCTGCTCTGAGCAGCCTGAGGCTTCCCGGAGAACCTTTTAAAACCTCTCAAATACTAAAAGCTGAAGTATTTTAATATTTTGGTTTTTGTTTCTTGGTGCCAGAGTTTGTACCCTGATTACTGGGGCTACACTGTGTTATTTTATATAAACTCTCTGTCTCTCTCCCTCCTTTCCCCAACTGTCTCTTGTCCCTTGCTCTCTCTCCTTCCATCACTCCCTTACCCTCTCCTTCTCTCCTCTTTCTCTCTCCTTCTCCTTCTCTCTATCCCTCTCTCTATTTCTTTTTCTCTTTCCCTCTCTTCCTTTCCCTCTCTCTCTCTCTCTCTCTCTCTCTCTCTCTCTCTCTCTCTCTCTCTCTCTCTCTCTCTCTCTCTCTCTCTCTCTCTCTCTCTCTCTGTCTCTCTCTCTCTCTCTCCCTCTCCACCCCCCCCCCCCATATCTCTCTCCTTTTGTTTGGTTTTGTTTTAATCCAGCCTGCTGCCATAATCAGGGCAGCAGGGCATCTAATGGGGGGAGGCCGTCAGAAAGATAGCATTTGCTACCATGAGCTCTAAGGGAGGGTGAGTATCTCTATCTCACCCTGAAGCTGCCTGATTTTTATCTCCTGCAGGCAGCAGATAAAATCGGGGAGGAGAGGATCCTCTAGGCTGGTGTTGATCACACTGGCCTATTATCTTGCAGTTGTGGAGCTATATATATTAGAAGGAAGGAGAGAGGAAGAAGCAGGCCAGAGTTCTCTACCAGGGCTGTGTGTTTTCTGGGATCTGATGTTTGTGATCCGTACGTCTTCTTTACTCTGGGTTCTTTTGGCACTTGGGGAAGGCTTGTGGACTGGGTGCGCTGTCTGAGGTCTTGGCCGCAGAGAGGGCCTAGAAGGGTCTTAGTAAGGATGGCCATCCCAAGATCTGGAGCCCCTGTGCTCTTGGCAACCCCTGAGTTCTTCCCTTTTCTTCTGGGCATGCCTGGGTCTGAGGCCCTGGCAGTCACACCAATTTATTGATCATCTAGAAAATTGGAAGAGCAGATATGCATGGGACCAATATGAATGTATAATGGGGTGGAGAAGGGGAAGATGCTGCTGGATAAGAAGAGAGCCCAAGGCCATGTAACTGGGCATCTGCTGGCAGAAACGGGATTCTTGGCATCGGTGATACTAGATTCATCATGGCTCATGTTTCTTGTTCAGCATCCCTATCATCCAGCCTGGCCTGTGTGGAGGCAGGAGAGTGCTGAGGAAACTTAAGCAGATCAAGGCAAACCAGAGAGATCGTAGGTTCCCAGAGTGGGCACCACATTTCTGATGGGGAGGCCCCAGTCCCTTGACCTGTTGGCATAGTTGGTACTATCTCTGCCTCCATGAGAAATCAGATCAGTGCGCCTCCCCTGCATCTGATTCCTTGGTGAACCTCAGAGCCCTCCCACAGCAGCAATAGGTCAGTTCTTGAATCCCCCAGGGCCTGCAAATGATAATATGAAGTCTGATAACAGGATAGAATTTATCAGAAACTTCTGCCCTGAAAAGGGGAGTCTGAGCATATGTGGTGAAAGGCAAAGAAAGAAAAGCAGTAAATAGTAACTGAAATTCTATCTTGGATGGAGAGAACCCAGGAAGCAAAAGAAGATGCAAGAGCCAGCAGTGTACTTCCTCTAGGATAACTTTGAAGGCACAGAGTGGGTAGAGGGAATGATTTCAGGGCTTCTTAGTACTACCCAGTTCTTCAGGACAGGAAGGAAGGTGAGCTAAAGAAAAAGGAAACTTAATAACATGAACTACTTGGGTGGGTGGGGGTGGGGGGGATTCCCAAGTTAGCTCAGGGCTAGATTATAAAAACTGAAAAAGGTAGTAAAAAATGGAGATTGGCAGCCTATACCATATGAATGGATAAATGACCTAAATATAAAAAGTCACGTCACAAGGGGGGAAAAAAAGGAAAAAGGTCAGAGTACTAGACCAAGCACATTCTGAGGTAGGCATTGCATATGTAGTGCCAGAGAGCCATGGTAGAGCAGTATGGCGGCCAATGTGCTATTTAGTTTCCTGTTAAAGGGAATATCCCTTTCTTTCCAATAAGAGAAGTAGGAAATTTTTTTTTTGAGGAAATTGAGGAAATGGGCAGAGGAGAGGTGGAATGTCTCAACCAGGGAACTTGCATGATTAAGCTGTAGAGGTCGGAAGACAATTCTTGTTATCAGAAACTCTAGAGAAGTCACAATGCTCTTGCTTGAAACCTGTCCATACACAGTATGGAAAGTCAGAACTGGTTTTTATTATAATCTGGCCCTGAGCTAACTTGGGAAGAATGAGAGAGATGGAGCCGGGTGAGAGCTCTTGGTGAAAGAGCATTTCAATTTCTGGGGTCCTGGGGTTCCTTAGTAGTTTGCCCTAGTGTTCCTGTATTGTGTTTGGGCCACTGTAGGACCTACCCAAGGTCTGGGGATAGAATTCACCAATGGATTTTGGCCAACAACTCCGAGATTGCAGCTGTGACAAACTTTTGACTCCTTCCCTGTTGTCTTGAGTGAGCCTGTGCCAGAATTCGTGGGACCCTGGCAGCTATTAGAGCAGCTATTCCTGGATTCAGATCTTTCTGATCGGTGGAAGAGACACGATAAGAGTAGAAGGAATATATTAACTAATGATGTGTGAGCTTTCCTCATGAAGTACAATGCTAGGTACCAGGAAACAGAGACCTTCAGGTCAGCTTCGGGGGCTGGTGGTGGCAAAAGATGGTGGATCATCTGCAGGGGGATGTGTTCTCCTTTCTGGAAACCTGACCATGTGACAGGTCCATGCAGCTCAGATTTTGGCCAAAGAAAGAGGGGATACGGTGATTAGAGTAAGGTGGAGCACAGTTGCAGATTGATCCTGGCTTGGAGATCTATGGAGCCAGAGCTGAGAGCCAGCCCCATTCAAAAGTCCAAGATCAAAAGGGATTCTTACCCAGTACCAAATTGTTTTGATGATTTTAGCTTATAGTATAGTTTGACATCTGTTACTAGCAGGCCCCCTTCCTTCCCTTTTCAATTTAATTTTTTTTAATTGATTCCCTTGGTATTCTTGACCTTTATATAATGAGATCCTGTACAAAAGACCCCCACCCTACCCCACCTCTTCCTTAACTTGGTGCTAGTGGGATTTACCTAGGAGCCACAATTGCTGTCTTAGTGGGCCAAATGCTCAAATAATTGATGGATGATAGGAATGTCTTGGGTCCCTGAGGCTGGTAAGAGTTTCCTGTTTTCTGTCTTGCCAATAACAGGCATGTTAGTATCTTCTCCAGCTGGAAATCTTGGCTGGGACAGTAGGCCAAAGAAAGAGCTGACTATGCTTTCCTCTTGTCTGGTTGCCTGGGGTTAGCAGAGGCAAGTTTATAGACGCAATTAATTGGCCCATCTAGATGTTATATATTGTTCTGAGTCAAGGGGCAAGCCCATGTGGTGGTGTCTTGCGGGCTTATTCTAGATAGCAGCATCTTTAAGCTATTTACTGATTCAGGGGTCAGGTATCTCCCCACCAATCCTAACCTACTTGTAAAACTGTGAAGTGGCTGAAATGTAGTGTTCTCATTACCCTCACCTAACCCTCCATCATTGCTAAGTTCATTCCTTTGCTAACAGATCAAGGTGACCACTCCAGCAAAAGCTGTAAGAGAGCCCTGCCTGGATCATCTTGAATCACTTGAACCTCATTGTCGATTTTTCTATGGGAGGGTTGCCCCTCTCTCAGCCTCTCTTCCTTCCCTGTTTCCAAGGCCAGGCAGAAAGAAGTGGCTTCTTCCATGGCCAGGATGCCAAAATACCAGCTTTTCCAATTCCAGATTTCAGGTTCCGTCTTAGACCTCTTCTCACGAAGGGTGTCCTAGCATCAGGTTTCCATGCCACAGTTCAATGTGTATTCCCTCTTACTAGAGTCCTGGTGGTGTTGGAAAGGAGATGAGGCAGAGGGAGTACAGTTCTATGCCTGGCTGGCCAAGAAGACAATCTTTCATTGTAGGGAGCTACTTGAAGGAGGGAAAATTCAAGTGCTTGGGTAAAAAGCAAAGGTAGAAAGTACCCAGAAATAGATCTGGATGTGAATAGTTGGAGCTGGGTTTTGTTGTGTTTGTGTTTTTTTTTTTACACCATGCTAGAGGAATTTACCCCAACCCAACTGCTTGGGGGGGGGCAGAGGTTGGGGTGTCAGTAGTTGTAATTTCCATTTGAGTCTAAAGTCAATATGGACCTGGGAAGGGAGGAGAATTGATTGAAGTTGAAGGCAGGCCTGCTGCATTTGGGTGGGGAGCTAAATGACATGGGGCCTGTTGCTGTGGCCCCACTGGGACAGGCAGAGGATGGAAGAGCTGTGTCATCAAAGCTAAGAATGGAAACAGAAATGAGCCAGGTCACACCGTGCATTGGCCAAATAAGATCTGTGTTGGGCTGTTCTAAGGATGACAAGTTGACAAGGATCCTAGTGGCTGCTGCTGCTGCTATTTCCTTTTGAAAGAGCTGGAGAAGCCCACCTGTTAGGAGCTGCCAAGTTAAGCCTAGAAGCCTGAATTTTATGGAATAATGTTATTACAAAAAGAACCATAACGATTCCTCTGCTGGTGGAAGAGGGCCACAAGGGCAGAAATCCTTGAGGGTAAAGTGTCTTTCTGCCTCCAACTCTCAGCTCAGGCCCCTGAGGCTCTGGCTAAGGACCTGGAGGTCAAAGTAGAAGGTGGGATTCATATCACCCATGGCACAATTGGCCTCCTCAAATTCTCCCCCATCTTGCTGTATGTAACCCTTCCCCCATAATCAGGAGCAGGGTTGGAGGAGCCAAGAGTCAAGTTGGGAAGCTGTGACTTACTCAGGTGGCTTTCAGTGCCACCACTCAGATTTGGCATGATGTTTCCAGTGTCTCCCTTCATAGATTTCCTGATACTTCCTCCCTTCCCCAAAGTGAGATATCTCTGAAGGAAAGGCCTCCCTCAGTCTGGCAAGGAGGCATCAAGTCTCAGTGACTGGTACTGGTCAGCTGGACTTAAGAAGAAGAGTATGACCCGGTGGTAGCTAGTGATCAAACCTGCTTTGACCCCGATTGAGATACCTTTGCTAATTGCAGACCAACAAAGCCACATGGAGAAGAGGGATGCAAAAAGATCCCCAAAGACTAGAACAATGAGAAATTATATTCCACTTGAAAGCCTTGAATTCAAAGAAGTCAGCTTTTATAGTTTTAGAATTTGGGTAGGGTGGGTGAGCAGAGAGACATTCACATGGAAAAAAAAAAGTGAGGGAGACCCATCCCTACCATGAGAGCTTTCAACTCATCTTGAAGAAGCCTCAGACTCCATCTGGAGTGGAGCTGCCCTCTGTAATGCTTCTCTTTGTCTCCCTCTGCCTTCCTCCATTAGGAGTTAGGTTAGCAGAATCAAGAAGGGATGGGCCCAGCTCTTTTCCCAACACTTCATGGAAATCTAGACGCGAAGATCTGGCCATTTCTAAGACCAAAGATCTTGTCACTACCACATGGGTTAGCCAGTATCAACTCCCTGGGCTGCTGCTGGTATCAGTCCTGGAAGTAGGCATTTATGAAGCACCTACGGGGTACACAATCATGCACTTGGTGGTACTTGGAGAAAGGCATCCTCCTGCCCTTAACAAAGTCATAGTCTGACAGAGGAGAGTTGAGAAACCAAAACAACCACCCATAATATGACGATGTCTGCTTAAGGTGTCCTATAAATGATCCACACAGAAAGCTCTAAATTGAGGAGGGGAAAACACCCAGGGCAGAGGCAATTTAGAAAGACTCCTCAGAGGTGGAACTTGAGCCCTTGGGGCATTCCAGATGCTTAGGAGTCCTGGTGGAGTTGAAAGAGAAGGCCTAGAAGTGGGACAGTGTAAGGGTCTCATGGAAGGGAGAAAGGGAGGAAAAAAATCCACTCTAGATCTTTCTGGCACTGGTCCAATGGACTAGCCCGAGATCTCACCAGAGGGGGTTTCCAACTGATCTTGAATTCTATCCACTTGTGTTCCCTGGTGCTCAGGGAGAGCCTGGGAAACATTTGCTTTGCCCTTTTACCTGTGGGTTCAAACTGGCTGGAATAAGGCTTAGTCTGCTCACATGTGTAAGACATGAAGCATCTGGTCCATGTGTGATTCCTGTATGTTCTGTTCCTCTGGGCCTTGGACAGGAAAATTAGGGAGTGGGATCTCAGGCAATTGATTCTTAACAGTCTGAATCTAGCTATATTTTCTCCCTAGAAAACTTCTATGCCATCTCCATTTCTCTCTCTGGCTCTACTTTGGTGACCCCCAAATATATCCTAGAAGAGTCTAGAGGAGATGGGGTAGTGGGAGAGGTTACATAGAAAGTGCAAAAAAAGGGAAGGAAAAGTTTATGTAATTCTTTGCTTTTATTATCTTCAAGACATCCCCCCCTCCCTTTGCCAATTTTCACATAGAATCCATGTCTCTTCCTAGGGAGAAGCCCATGTTGGGATGTGGGGGGAAGGGGGAAAAGTGTTGGGAAAGAGAAGTATCTCTTCCTCTATTAGGAGGGAAGGGAATGAGGTGGGGAGTGAGATAAAGCTTAGTCCATCCCCTGTTTCCTAGTGCTCTTACACCAGCCTTTTGGTTTCATTGGAAAAGAGAACCTTCATCACTAATGTACAATCTTGAACTAACTGCTAATAAAATGGGATTGTTTGTATTCATTTCTCTGGGCTGTTTGTTTTTCTTTCTGCCAAGTGATGTTTGAGAATAGGGATTTTTAAAAAATGAATTGATTTCTTTGTTACATTAAAATTCTCACCTAATTCCCTCCCTCATTGTTGGGGATTTCCCATGGTTAGTGGATAACTTCTGGCTTACGTATACCATGTCGAGGGGAGAAATCATTTGGACACTCAAAAAATCTTTTGAGGTTTTGGAAAGTGGTTTTTGGAGCATCTTAAATTTGAAGAGAGACATTTCCTAGGAATTAATTGGACTTCTAATGAATATACATCAAGAAAGTCAATTCCACATTCCCAAATGAAAGCCATCAGGTAGGTTGGATAGTCTAGTTAGAAAGAGCACTGGACTGGGGGCAGGAGTTCTGGGTCTTAGCTACCTCAAACTGGTTTGTAAAGATCACAGATTGTCATAGCCCCCTGGAGGGGCTTAGTGCCTCAAGGCTACCACCCCAGAGAGGAACCAATCATCTTCCTTTTTCCTTTACAGTATCCCTGGATGTCTTATATCTGGGATAGTGAAAAGAGCACTGAATTAAGACTCATAGAACTTCTGTTACTGATTGATACTAACTTAATGGGACACTTGGCAAGTCAAAAAATTAAATTTTTTAAAAAATGTCTTGTTTTTACATCACTTACATTTCTCATTGAACACTATCTCCCTCCACCTCCCAGAAAGCTTGTTACAAAGAATTTAAAAGAAGAAGAAAAAACAGTTAAGGAACTAACAGTTGGGAAAAGTCTTATATCATCTGTACTATTCTATACACACACCATATTCTACCTCTGCAAAGAGAAAGGAGAGGTTCCTCCTTATATTGTTTCTTTGGTACTAAGCTGGGCCATTATAATTTCATGGCATTCAGTCTAAATTATTTTGTAGTTCTTTTTATTTCCATTCTTGTAGTTGTGTGTAGTTTTCCTTCTGCTTATTTCACAAGAGATCAGCTCCTAGGTTTCTGTATTCAGATTTATCATTTCTTGCAGCACCTTAATGTTCCTTTCTATCCATGTACCACAACTTGCTGAACCATTATTACCTGATGAATTATAGACTTTTAGAGCTGGAAGACACTTTGAAGGTCATTCAGTCCAATCTCTGTCATGAATAACAAATAAGGGGGCTCATCCAGCATTTTTCTTGAAGAATTCCAGTGACAGGGAACCAAGCAACTCATTCCATTCATAAGTAACCAATTGTTAACTCCTATTAAGCTGAAATATGCCTTTTATTTCTTCCCATTATTGATACCAGTTCTGTTGTCCAAGGCCAAGCAGAACAAAACAAATATAACTCAACACCAGAATGGGATTCAGAGAAGACAGACATAATCACTGATGTAAACTAAGTCTTCTTTTCACAGTAAACATTCAGAATTCCTTTGACTTTTTTTTTTAATCTTTACCTTCTGTCTTGGAGTCAATACTGTGTATTGGTTCCAAGTCAAAAGAGTGGTAAAGGCTAGGCAATGGGGATTAAGTGACTTGCCCAGGGTCACACAGCTGGGAAGTGTCTGAGGCCAGATTTGAACCTAGGACCTCCCATCTCTAGCCCTGGCTCTCAATCCTCTAAACCACCCAGCTTCCCCCATTCTTTAACTTTTTATAAGAATACAGCCGCCGCCTCCAGGAGGAACAGCCATGATCTTGGAGAAGACAACAGTAAAAGTAGATATAGTTAAAATGATGAACTGGGAAATTACCTTGTAATTAAAGGTATTATAGACAATAAAATAATATCAAAACTTTACACATATCTTCCATCATAGCACATCTAATTATTTGATGAAAAAGTTAATTGAATTATAGGGAGAAATATACAGCAAATCACAGTAGTTGGAGTCCTCAAGATATATATTTAGAACTAGACAAATGTAATAAGATGAAAAAGAAATTAAGAACTTGAACAGAATTTTTGAAAAGTTAGATATGATAAATAATAATTAACTAATAGTAATACAAAGGAGTATAAATATTTCTCATCTGCATAGCACCCTTATAAAAGCTGACCATGTGCTAGGACTTAAGCACTACATCGATAAATTTAGATTAGCAGAAATATTAAATACATATTTTACTGGCCCTGGTGCAATAAAAATGATCAATAAAGGACTTGAAGAAAATGAATGTTGTAAGTATAATGATGGTGGTGTATCAAAAAACCAAATAGAAACAATGGAGAATTTCATATAAGGAAATAACGGCAATGAGAACACATCAAACCTTTTGGAATACAAGCAAAATAATCCTGCAAATTTATATCTCTAAATACTTCCAATAATAAATAAAACAGATCAATAAATTAGGTATGTAATTTCTAAAAGTAATTTATTTTTTTCCATTTACATGTAAAAGCAATTTTAACATTCTTTTTTAAGTTTTGAGTTCCAAATTTCTCCCTCCTTCCCCCTTTTCTCCCTCTCTAAAAAACTAAACAGTCTGATATAGATTTTACATATGCAATCATGTAAAGCATTTCCATATTAGTCCTCTTGTGGAAGAAAGCTTGAACAACAAACAACAAAAAATGTGAAGAAAGTGAAATATAGTATTCTTTAGTCTGCATTCAGACTCTTGCCAGTTCTTTTTCTGGAGGTGAATGGCCTTTTTCATCATAAGTCCTTTGAGATTGTCTTGAATCATTGTATTGCTAAGTCATTCACAGTTAATTGTACAATATGGCTGTTACCATTGTGTAATTAGAATTCTGTACCCCAGGACTCCACTTCCCAGAATCCCACTTTCATTCTCACCTTATGTCCTTACATTTTGGAGATAAAGTTTCTGTAACCCTGCCCTTGTGGGCTATTCTGCTAACGTGGTTGGGAAAACTTCTCTTCACTCAGGTTTTTTTACTCTTGTTCTTTTTATTTCCTCTACTTCAAGTGATTATAAATAAATCTTATAAAATATAATAGTGCTGGGAGCCATCAGACCACAACTTGGAGTTATTGGATATTTATTTTAATCTTACCCCATGTACCGTGTTTTGGTTCTGTTCACCTCACACTGCATCAATTCATGTAAGTTTTTCTAGGTTTATCTGAAAGCTTCATCATTTGTTATAACACAATAGTATTCCATTACAATTATATACCATAACTTGTTCAGCCATTCCCCAATTGATAAGCATCCCCTTAGTTTCCAATTCTTTGTTAGGTATATAATTAAAAAAGAAAATCCCAAAATAACAAATGAAAAAAACAAATAAATATAAAAATGAAATTCTGAATATTTAAGATGAGATTAATAAAATTAAAAACCAAACTACCATGGACTTAATAAATAAAATTTGGGGTTGTTTAAGAAGTAACACAATATATAAATAATCTAATTCAAAAAAGAGAATGGAATTACCAATATAAAAATGGAAAAGTACTCATGACAAATGAAAGAAAAATAACACTAATTATTAGAAAGTATTTGACCAACTATAAGCAAAAAAAAAAATCTGAAATCAAAGCCTATTTACAAAAATTTTAAATGCCTAGATTAACCATGTAAGTATTTGATAATTCACAAAACTATAAAAATAAAAGGCAAACTAAAATAATAAAGTAATGTATTGATTATTGATTCTAAACTGATTTAGACACTCTTCTGTGCTTACAAAGTTTCTTCAGTTTATATTAGTGAAGTTCATAAATGAACTCTTCAGGGCCAGGTACAAGGATGCTAAAGAGACTCTTGTTATAAAAAATAAAATATTTATTGAAAATATAATAAAAAAGGATTTCTAACTCTAATGGATTCTAACTCCACCCAAATAAAACTCCCTGGTTCTGCAATGAACCTCTTCTGTTTACACAGGTTACACTGATCCTTACTGATCTGACTAACCCAAATTCTTACTATTCTAAATAAACTAGCACTATTATCTTTATAATTCTTAACTTCATCTCCAAGTTATAAAAATAACAAAGGCTAGCTGGTTGAGGCTCAGCAAGAACCAAGTTAGAACTCTGAACCTTAGCAGACTCAGAGTCCAAACCAAAGGGTCTTCTCAGAGTTAAAACAATCTATTAAAATAGCAATAGATAAGGGGGCAGCTGGGTAGCTCAGTGGATTGAGAGCCAAGCCTAGAGATGGGAGGTTCTAGGTTCAAATCTGACCTCAGACACTTCCCAGCTGTGTGACCCTGGGCAAGTCTTCAGGATGGAAGATAAGGGTTTAAAAAAAAATAGCAATAGATAGTCAATAGTGTTTCCCAAGTTGGGAAAGGAAAACACTTAGCTCCTTTCAGGTCTTTCCTTCCTTTCTTTCTACCACAGACAGTGAGAGAGAGGAAAAGATGTTATCTCCTCCAAACCGTCTGAAAGAGAGAGGCTGACTGCCAACTGCCAAAGACCAACAGTCACACAGAAAAACTGTTAGACTTGAAACTGTCTCAGCTCTGTTTGAAACTCCAATTCTTTCTCAAGCCAGCTTCTCTACTTATTATCTCTAAACTAATATAACAAGACTTAATTTCTAATATCATCCTTCTATAACTCAATAAAAATTGAACAATACACAATTCACAAAGGAAAAAATGAAGGCCTGGATGGATTTACTAGTGAATTCTATTAAGTGTTAAAACAATTTGTCCCAATTTTTTCATAAACCATTTCCAAAAATAGAAAAAGAAATCCTACTGAATTCATTATACAAAATTTTTTGATACTTATACCAGGGAGAAATAAGGAGAGAAAAAACTATAAATAAATACCCCTAATTAATAGTAGTAGTAGTCTCTCAGTAACCGAGGATGACGATTGTCTTTGTGCGCTTTCATCTATGATAGATGAGTGTGCACAAAGACACTTGTGTGTGAAAGAGATTTAAATGGAAAAGTCGATGCACAGAGACAGTCCCACTTTCTTGGCGTTGGAAGCCTGGGTCCAGTGGCACAAAAAGTTGTTACACCTGGAGACTTCCTCAGCTGCATTGGATGGCCGTGTTGTCTTTTGTGCTCCAACACGCCCTAAGCACTCCACAGTGCTTTGCTGCGTCGCCCTCTCAGCCGTTGAACCTTCTTATTGGTTTCTTCCGCCTGTTCCACCGAAACAGTCTTCACGTGCTGGGTGAGCACAGCCCTGGTTCACCAGGGGTCTACGACCCAATGGCTACCCTCACAAGGTTTAGCTGGCCTGTTGAAGCCGTTGCCTGGGGTGTGGCTGCTGCCACATGCTAGCAGCTACTAGGATATTGATATCAAAATATTAGTAAAATTTTAGCAAAGACGCTACAGCAACATTTTAAAAGATTGTAGGTTAAATATGACATCAATTTTTAAAAAAGATTGATTTTGCTAAACTTTTTTCTTCTCTCTTAAATTATTTGATATAAAGGATAGCTCTTTGGGAAGAGTTGGCCCTGGGACAGTGAGAAACCAATGTCATTTAAAAAGAAAAGACACCAATAAATTTTTATTGAAAAATATTAGCCAAAGAGGCTATTGAATAGGGAATTGACAGAGATACTGAAGCAATAGCTTCAGTAAGGTTGTAGGCTATAAAATACATATTCAAAATCAACACTTCTAATAATAACAAAATCCAAGAAACAGAAATAGGTAAGGTGATCACATTACAAATAAATATAAAATACATAAAATATCTGAGGATTTACAACTGTAAGGGGTAAAAATTATGGTTATACTGAATATATTTTTATTTGGTCACCAGGGATTTAATTGCTAAATGAATTACTCAAGTCAGAATGACTTTTATGGTAGTTTATTTACAAATAGAGGGAAGCAATTAAGGAAATTAGAGATAGCTGCTCCAGTCTGGTCTGAACCAGGCTGGAATTCAGAGACCCCAGCAGGGGGGCTAGGAGATCCCAAGAGGATTAAACTTAACACGGCTTCTAGTCACGAGGCCTCCTCCCAGATGAGGGACCTCTCCAGAGGCTAGTGACTCCAGAAAAAAGCCAAGGAAAGGAGTCAGCCTTTTCACTCACCATGTGGCAGTCCAAAGGGAAGCAGTCTGAGATCTCAAGCCCCAAATCCTCCATGGTCAAGTTCTAAGGCAAAGACCTCCCTCACAGGAAGTGACCATGAAATTTAAAGGCAGTTCTTTGCATTACTTCCTGTGCCTTACATGTACCAATGGTGGCTTAAACTTGGCTCTGGCCTGCAGGGGTGGGGGGGCCAGTCAGTTGTTTCTGATTTGTCACTTGCTAGCACCCGTGGGTCATAGACCTTCCTCCCCTACACTTAATCCTTAAGTGGGGATGTCTACATTCCTGATGGTTAAAATTCTAAAGAATAATTAGGGTGGAGTTAATCTAAATTTCACACCCCCCAAATGCTTCTTAAGTGACTTTAAGAACTCAAATAACTGTAGAAATAGTCAGTGCTCATGATTAGGCTGTGCCAGTATAAAAAAAAAATGATAATACCACCAAAGTTAATTTATACTTTTAGTACTATGCCAATCAAATTACCAAGAGGATAATTTTTAGAACTTGATAAAATAACAACATTCATTTAGAAAAAAAACAAAATCTAAGATATAGAGAGGGAAATGATAAAAAAAAAAGTAAGGATGAAGTGAGGGAATAGCACTTCCAGACCCCAAACTATAATATAAAGTAGCAATCATCAAAAACATCTGATGTTGGTTAAAAAAGCATAAACACATAAATTAATGGAATAGATTAGACAAGAATAAAAAACAATGACATTCTGTAACCTAGTGTCTGATAAAATAGAAAAAATCCCTAGAAAATAACTCCCTATGCAGTTAAAAAAAATACTGCTAGGAAAACTGGAAAACAATCTGGCAGAAATTGGACTTGGACCAATACCTTATACCATAGTCCATGATACATTGTAATGGATATGCAACTTTTATATTGAAGATTATACTATAAAAATATTAGAAGATAGGAGATATATTCATAACCAAAGAACAAATAGAGTTAATTGAAAAAGATAAAATAGATTGCCTTGAATATATGAAACTGAAAGGCTTCTGTACAGATAATATACTTGTATCTAGGATAAGAGGAAGCAACTAAATGAGATAAAAAAATTTGTAGCAAATTTCTCTAATAAGGGTTTAGAATTCAAAACAGAGAAATAATTATCAATCTTGGTCAAAAGAGATGATAAAACAGTTCTCAAAGGAAGTTTGCAAAGTTTTCCCAACCATACTTAAGATGCTTCACATCACTAAAAATAAGAGAAATGCACATTTAAAAGCTCCTGAGGTTTTGCCTCATACACTAAAATTGCTAGAGATGACAAAATTTGGCAATAATCAAAGGTGGAAGGTTTGTGGAATGATAGACACACTAATACATTGTTAGAAGAGCTATAAAGTGGTATAGCCATTTTGTAAAGAAATTTGGAATTCCCCAAATAAAGAGACTAAACTCTTTGAATTAGAGATTCTGTTCCTGGGATTATATTCCAAGGACTATCTCAATAAGAAGAAAGTCCCCATTTGCAGCAAAATTTTTTTGAGACTGCAAAAAATTAGAAACAAAGTAGATGTCTGTCAATTAGGAAATTGCTAAACAAACTGTGGTACATGAATGTAATAGGATATTACTGTGCTGTAAGAAATGATGTATGATCAATACAGAAAATCACAGAAAGAGCTACATGAACTCATGCAAAATGAAGTAAGCAAAACTAAGAAAACATTCACAATAACTATAATAATGTAAAGAAAGAAAGACACATCAAAAAAAGTAAAAATTATTAATTACAATTATAAATTGAGTCACATTTGTATAATTCATATGAGAGGACATCTCTAAACTATTCCTCTGTGGAAGTTGTACAGGTGGAAAATTTGCCACACCTGTACTACATGTCCTCATATTATGTAAGGAGACTTAGAAGATAAATTTGGCTGAGACCCATGCTGCGGGGCTCTTTTTTGGGAGCTTGTGCTTTTGGTAAAGTGCTGTGCTCTGGCTCTCTTTGCTATGTTCACTTGACTGAAAGGACCTTTTTCTTTTCCTTCTCTTTTAATTATTACTAAAATCCTACAAAGTGAAGGTCCACCAGTGTTACAAATTACATGTTTTTGGACTTTTACAGTTCATTGATTAGTTGTGCCCATTTTTTCCTTCTTTTGTCTTAAAAATGCCATTTTTTAGATCAAATATCTCTCTAGGAGGAGGAGAAGGAATATTTGGATATAACCAGAATGATGGGAAAAAATGAAAACATCAATAAAACTTATTTTTTAAAAGAGACTATATTTACATTTTTAAATATGCGAAATTATGGCTAGGTTGGATTTATACCAGTAATTCAGGGTTTAGTCAATATTAGGAAAAACAGAAACATGTTAGACTACATTAATAATAAGATCACACAGATATATCAATAGATCCAGATAAGGAGAAAGAAAAGAAAACCACCATTAAAAAATTTAGGACTTGTACAAAAATATTTATAGCCACACTCTTTGTGGTGGCCAAAAATTGGAAAATGAGGGGATGCCCTTCGATTGGGGAATGGCTGAACAAATTGTGGTATATGTTGGTGATGGAATACTATTGTACTAAAAGGAATAATGAACTGGAGGAATTCCATGGGAACTGGAACAACCTCCAAGAAGTGATGCAGAGTGAAAGGAGCAGGTCCAGGAGAACATTATACACAGAGACTGATAACACTGGCACAATCGAATATAATGGACTTCTCTACTAGCAGCAATCTGAGGGACTCATGAGAAAAAACACTATCCACATCCAGAGAAAGAACTGTGGAAGTAGAAACACAGAAGAAAACAACAGCTTGATCACATGGTTCAAGAAAAACAACAGCTTGATCACATGGTTCGATGGAGTTGGCTATGGGAGGGGGGTGAAAGAAGGGGAGGGAAAGAACATGAATCATGTAACCATGGAAAAATATTCTAAATTAATTAAGTAAATTTAAAAAAAAAGTTTAGGAACAAATGGGGCTTTCTTATTATGATAAAGAGGCTCTATTTAAAACTCAGGGTGAATTCATTGCTGGTGGAGTTGTGAATTGATCCAACCATTCTGGAGGGCAATTTGGAACTATGCCCAAAGGGCGATAAAAGACTGTCTGCCCTTTGATCCAGCCATAGCACTGCTGGGCTTGTACCCCAAAGAGATAATGGACAAAAAGACTTGTACAAAAATATTCATAGCTGCGCTCTTTGTGGTGGCCAAAAATTGGAAAATGAGGGGATGCCCCTCAATTGGGGAATGGCTAAACAAATTGTGGTATATGTTGGTGATGGAATATTATTGTGCTAAAAGGAATAATAAAGTGGAGGAATTCCATGTGAACTGGAACAACCTCCAGGAAGTGATGCAGAGCGAAAGGAGCAGAACCAGGAAAACATTATACACAGAGACTGATACATTGTGGTACAATCGAAGGTGATGGACTTCTCCATAAGTATCAATGCAATTTCCCTGAACAATCTGCAGGGATCTAAAAAAAAAAATACTACCCACAAGCAGAGGATAAACTGTGGGAGTAAAAACACCGCTGAAAAGCAACTGCTCGACCACAGGGTTGGAGGAGATAAGACTGAGGAGAGACTCTAAATGAACACTATAATGCAAACTCCAACAACAGGGAAAAGGGTTCGAGTCAAGAACACATGTGATAACCAGTGGAATCATGCGTCGGCTATGGGAGAGGGAAAGGCAGGGGGGGGGGGGGGGGAGGGGAGGGGAGGAAAAGAAAACGATCTTTGTTTCCAGTGAATAATGTATGAAAACGACCAAATAAAATAATATTAAAACTTAAAAAAAAAAAAAAAACTCAGGGTGAGCATGTGAAGAAGAAATGCATTAGGCCTTCCCACTAAGGAAGATGTAAAGTAAAGATGTTCATTATCACTACTTCTGGTTGGCAAAATTCTTTAAAAGCTTGCTAGAGAAATAAAATGTGAAAAAGAAATTGAAGGGATAAGCATAGGTAAATAGGAAATAAATTATATCTTTTTGAAGAGTATATTTAACCCTTGAGATTCAACTAAGAATCTAATTTAAACAATTAATAACTGTAGCAAAGTAGCTGGTTCCAAAATAAATCCATATATACTATCAATCTTTCTGTATATTACCAAGAAAACTAAGCAGGAAGAGATAGAAAATTCCACTCAAAATAACTATAGACTGCATAAAATATTTGGGATTCCACCTACCCAAACACATAATGGAATCAAAACATTCTTTATAGAAATACTGACCTAAATAATAAGTATTCATTACTCATGGTTGGGCTGGACCAATCTACCAAAATGACATCATAAAAATTAATTTACTTATTCAAATAAATTCTCAAATAGCTGCTTTATAGAGCTAAAAAAACCCAACAAAATTAATCTGGAAGAATAAAAGTTCAAGAATCTCAAGGGTAATTATGAAAAAAACAAAACAATGGAAGGAAGGGGTCTTGGTAGTATCAGTTCTCAAACTATATTACAAAGCAGTAATCATCCAAATTCTTTAGCACTTTTTTTACATTATATTTCATTTATTTACACTTATTTGGAATATTTTTCCATGGTTACATGATTCATGTTTTTTCCCTCCCCTCTCCCCTCCCCACTCCTAGGGCTGATAAGCAATTCCACTGGGTTATACATGTCTCATTGTTCAAAATCCATTTCCATATTATTCATATTTGCAATAGAATGCCAAAACCCCAATCATTCCCATCACATCACCTGATAAATCATGTTTTTCTTCTGCATTTCTACTCCCACAGATCTTTCTCTAGACGTGGATAGCTTTCTTTATAAATTTCTCGGTTTGTCCTGGTTCATTGTATTGATACTAGTAGAAAAGTCCATTACATTGGATTGTGCCACCATGTTTCAGTTTCTGTGTACATTGTTCTTCTGGTTCTGCTCCTTTTGCTCTGCATCAATTCCTGGAGATCCTTCCAGTTCACATAGAAATCCTCCAGTTCATTCCTTTCAGCACAATATTAGTCCATCACCATCAGATTTTAGTACTTATTTAAAAACAGAAAAATTCACCAGTGGAATAAATTAGGTACACAAAAGTCAGAAACAAAGAACATAGCAGAGTGTTTGCTAATGCCCCTCCCCCCAACTCCGACTACTAGGGTAAAGATTCACTATTGCACAAAAACTTCTAGGAAAACTGAAAAGCAGTCTGGCAGAGAGGTTTAGATGAGCATCTCACACCATCTACTACAATAAATTTCAAATCAGATATAAAAGGTTACATTATAAACAAATTTTAAAGGAGTAGAGGAGATTTTTTTTTTCTTACTTTGGCTAGGAGAAGACTCCTGGGCAGAAAGAAAATTAGGGAGGCTCATGGGAGAAAAAATGGGTAATTTTGATTATATAAAATTGAAAAAACTTCCACAAACAAAATCCATGTAGTTACAATTAGAAGAACAGTTAACTTGGAAAAAAATCTTTGCAGCAAGTTTTTATTCAATTCATATAGGTGATTGATTAAAATATATAAGAACTAGGACCACTGCCTAAAATGTAAATGGTCAAATGACATGAAGAGGCAGTTCACAAAGAAGAAAAGTAAACTATCAATAACCATATGAAAAAAATCCTTCAAATAACCAATAATTAGATATATGCAAATTAAAATGACTGAGATGCCACTTCATACCCATCAGATTGACTTAAGATGTCAGAAAAGAAAAATGACAAATGTTAGAGGGGCTGTGGGGAAAAAGGTACATTGATGCACTGTTGATGGAGCTGTGAACTAGCTGAACCATGCTGGAGAACAATTTGGAATTTAGCTCAAAGGGCTAGAAAACTGTACATACACTTTGACCTCAGAATTATTGCTACCCCAAGGAGTTCAAAGAAAAAGGAAAAAGATCTGTATGGATGAAAGCATTAATAGCAGCTCTTCTTGTGGTGATAAAGAATTGAAAACTGAAGGATGTCTATCAATTGAGGAATGAAACAATTTTGTACTGTAAGAAATTATAAAGGAATGGTTTCAGAAAAACTTGGGAAGACGTGGATTGATGCAAAATAAAATAAGCAGCACTAGAAGAACAATGCATGTAATAATAGGAATATTGCAAAAATATTCAACTACGAAAGACTTAGTAACTCTGATCAACAGAAGGGAAGATTTAAAACATTTTTTCCCCTAAGGGGAGAAAAATGGGTGGGCAAAGAAGAGGCCTGGTGATAATGATGTAAAAAGAAATACAAAAAGAAAAGAAAAATAACATTAATAAGTATTTTTTAAATGTCTAGAAAAATGCCTAGAAGATTCTTCAGAGGGAAATAACAGATAAGCAAAAGTTGGAACCAATGTATTGAATTTATTATATGCTTTAAATTTTTTTCTTACCAAAGTTAATTGGTATAGATGTTTGTTTGTTTTTAATTCATTTAAAAAAATCTAGTTCTGAATTCACTCCCTTTCTCCTGTTCCTCTTTCAGCCATGAATAAATCAAGAAAAACAAAACCCATTACAAGTATATACAATTGTGCAAAATAAATTCCTGCTTTAGTCATGTTCACGAAGAAAAGAAAAAGAAGAAAATATACTTTAATCTGCACTCTGAAACCATCAGCTCTTCTTCTGGAGGTGGATTGCATGTTTCATCATAAATCCTTTGGAATTTTGTTGTATCACTGTATTGATCAGAATTACTAAATTTCCCCAATCCAAGAACATCCTCCTCTCAGTTTCTAATTCATAAGAAGAACCACTATGAATAATTTTGCATATATCTTTTCCTCTTTCCTTGATTTCTTTGGAAATCTAGTCCTACTAGCAGTATTGATGGGTCAAAGGGTATATATATATTTAAAAAAAATTTTAATAATCCTTATCTTCTGTCTTACAATGGACATTGAGTATTAGTTCCAAGGCAGAAGAATGGTAAGGGTTAGGCAATTAGGGTTTTTAAATTTTATTTAATTAGATGATCTAGAATATTTTTCCATAGTTACAAGACTCATGTTCTTTCCTTCCCCTCCCCCTACTCCCTTCCTGTATCTGTTGCACAATTCAACTGGGCTTAACATGTATCATTGATCAGGACCCATTTCCATATTATTAATATTTGCACTAGGGCAATCTTTTAGAGTCTATTTTCCCAGTCATAGCCCTATCAACCCATGTGATCAAGCAATTGTTTTTCTTCTGTGTTTCTTTTTCTAAAGTTCTTCCTCTGGATGTGGATAGCATTCTTTCTCATATGTCCCTCCAAATGTCTGTAGTTATTTTAAGTGGAGTTTTTCTATCTCTTCCTACTGGATTTCCAGGGAAATATACAAAAATGCTAATGGTCATATGGGTTTATTTTATATCCTGCAAACTTGCTGAAATGATTAATGATTTTAATTAGTTTTTTTTTAAATCCTTACCTTCTGCTGGGAGCCATCAGGCAACGATGCCTCGACAAAGTCACATGTGGTAGCTGAGGAGGCCACAGAGTGGCCCTTGGCAAGATGTGATTGTCCACTCAGTCCCCCTTGCATGACCTCTCTCATCAATGTCCCTTACCTATGGAATTGAATTGACTATCATTCTCCCTAGTCTCAGAAGGAATAATGCAAAAGCAAAATACTTAATTCCCCAAAACATCACCAAAAGATCAGACCCTCAAACCCAATCCCAAAGGACTACCATGAGTTAATTTTTACTTAGGTACATAATTCCCAGCAAAACCGTAGCTACAAGCCAAGCCCAGAACTTTCCCACTTACAGAAACTTGTTCTCATGAAGCCAGCACACAAATCAATCATAAAGGCTCATGCAAAATGTACAAGTACACCAAGCTTCATCATGCCTCAGTGACTTGATTCTTCCTCTTGAGAAACTCCCTAGTAAACCCTGAAAAATGGCCAGTCTAATATTAAATCTGAATTGTGTTCCCAGTACCCCTCAACCTCAATGATATGATTGTTGAATTGTCTTTAAGAACTTCTGATTGATACTTCTAATAAGTAAATTTCCTTGATTGTTTGTAAGCTCAAAACTCCTCACAGGGTAATGAGAAAATTAAGCTACCTGTGATGAAATCATTTATCTTGTGTGAAACATTTGTGCTGTCAAGAATCTATAATCACAATACAAGAATATAGAATGTTAATCAAGTGATTTGTTAAAAGTTAATGTATCACTTTTCCAATTATCTCCATTTAGACATGTGTGTTAGGTAACATATCCGTGTGCCAAGAAAATGAGTATAAAAATAAACACCAAGCCTGGGGATGGCGGAGCAGCTGTCAGATGCAAAGCATTCCCATGGTTGTAAAGATACAGCTGTCTTCCGGATGTCATTTTCTTAACTGATCATTCACCAACTGTCAAAAATCCCTGGAGTCACGAGTGAGGTTGGACCTTGCCCATGGCAACCTTCTGTCTTATATTGATACTAAGTAGTAGTTAGAAGGTTAGAAGAGCAGGAAAGACCAGACAGTTGAAGTTAACTGAATAACCCAAGGTCTCACAACTAGGAAGTGTCTAAAGCCTGATTTGAACCCAGGATTTCCTGTCCCCAGGCCTGGGTCTCTATCCACTGAGCCACCTAGTTACCCCTTAGTTTTTTTTAGTTGACTCTCTAGCATTCTCTAAGTAAGCCATCATATCATCTGCAAAAACTGAGTGTTTTGTTTCCTCACTATATTTTTTCCTTTATTTTTCTTATCCTTTCTATATCTAGAATTTCTATTACACTATTGAATAGTAATAGTGATAATGGGAATCCTTGCTTTACTCCTGATCTTACTGGTGGGATTCCTAGTTTACCTCCATTACAGTTAATGCTTACTCTTGGTTTTAGAAAGATATTTTAAGGAATATTCCTTTTACTCTAATAATTACCAATGTTATATTTTGTCAAAAACTTTTTCTTCATCTTTTGAAGTAACCATAAGGTTTTTGTTGTTTTATTATTAATATGGTCAATGTTATTTATCATTTTCCTAATAATGAACCAGCTCTGCATTTCTCACATAAATCCAGTGTGGTCATAGTATATGGTTTTTATGACATATTGCTTTAGACTCCCTGTTAGTATATTATTTAAATTTTTTTGCATCAATTTTGATTAGAGAAATTGGTTTATAGTTTTCTTATCTGTTTTGACTCTTCCTGGTTTAGATGATGACCATATTTTTGTCATAAAAGGAATTTGGTAGATCTCTTCTTTATTTTTTTCAAATAGTTTATGTAGTATTGCAATGAATTTTTCTTAAATGTTTCATTGAATTCACTTATAAATCCCAAGTTTTGTCTTTGGGAGTTCATTGTTGACCTGTTCAATTTCTTTTTCTAAGATAGGGTTATTTAAGTATTTTATTTTCACATTCTGTTAATTTGGGAGATATATACACACACACACACACACACACACATATTTTAAACCTTTACCTTCCTTCTTGTGTATTGGTTCCAAGGTAGAAGAGTTGTAAGGGCTAGGCAATGGGAGTTAAATGACTTACCCAGTATCACACAACTAAGAAGTATCTGAGGTCACATTTGAACCCAGGACCTCTAGTCTCTGAGCCTGGCTCTCAATCCACTAAGCCACCTAGATGCCCCCTGCAATTTATATTTTTGTAAATTGTAGCAGTCCAGCCCATAGGTATTATAAAGAGGCAAAGTTTGTGAATGGGCACATGGCCATTCTGCGCATGGCACTCACCTGAGGATAAAAACCCCACCTTCACCTTGTCGTAATTTGCAATTATCCAATGGCAATACACTATGTAACTCATCTATATGTATTGAGGCATCATGTAACTTATCAATATGTATTGAGTTCATTTGCGTATCTCAAAGAAAATAAATGGAGAAGCCAGTGGCCAGCTCCTTCTTCTTCTTGGACGAGCTACAAGTTTACTATCACCACCTTTCTCTCTCCTCTCTATCTTTACCTGAGGCCTGGCCTTCGGCCAGGTGTGTCTCTCTTTCTTTTCCAATGCTAATACCTAGCATTCTCTATTTCTATTAGTCTCTATTCATTCTCCCAGCTGAGCTATATCATCCTTTGACCAGTGTAGTGTTAAACGGGATCTCTGGGTGGAAAATAGCCTTCCAGTAATGTCCATTGATTGGAGCATGGCTGCGGCTCCCAAATATTAATAATATTTGATTACTGACTCATTATTGACATCTCAAAAGCTTGGCTCCTTTACGCCCTTCGCGGGATCCAAAACTTCTATCCCTTTTCTATTTTCCTACCATAAAGCTTCTCGCTGGCGGGAGGCTTTATAAATATTTATCAATTTCATTGAGACTGTCAATTCTATTAGCATATAATTGGTTGTATTACATATAGGAAAACTAAGCTGTATGAAATGGAGATTTGTAGATTTACATATATATATAATTTTTTTTTCTTCTTTGTACATTAGAAATGCTTGGTTTTTAAAAAATATTTTTCAAGTCTAGAATAACAAAAATTAAAAATTAAAACAATTATGTAGTCAAAATTATCTTTTATAATCATCTTTATCTTAAATCCTTTGTCTTTTATTTTTTGTAGTATGAACTTTTGTAGTTAGTCCATCTATATGTTTGGGGTATACTGGGGTTTATTGCAGCCAATAAGCTAGTCTAGCTGAAGCATCAAAACACCCTGAGAGAGAGATCAGAGGTAGTATGTGTCAAGCAAATCAAACAACTACCACCATCTCTTCAATCACCATCTTTCCTCAGATGCTGTTACAGATAGTCCAGGATCCTGAGCCTAAAAGCCTTGGGAATAGCAATGCTTCTAGCCCACCTTCCTCAGCCATCATCCTGGGAGATGATTCCTAGGGAGATGTAAACTGGTGACTCTTCTTGTAGATGCTTCAGCCACATCATTGAAGACACAGAAAAAAAAGAAAGTACTTGCCACCAAAATCCTTGGCATTGTCAGGTAGTTCCACATCAGTAACAAATATGATTTTATTGTTGGAAATTGATGTAAAAAGGCATTACCACTTGCTTTGCTGCTATACCATAAGGACCATGGGATCTTTCCATTTGACTTGCAGCTGAAACCTTCCATATACAATGTCTTCTCCATTAGTATGTGGGCTCCTTTAGAACAGAGGGTCTGACCCCTGTGTAATTGAAAATCTTCACATATATTAAGTTCTTAAAAATGCTTTCATTCATTTATTCATTCATATAATGTAAGTTATAAAACTAATCTTTGAAGATTGTTTTCTAGTTTTCCTGTTTTTTTTTTTTACCAAATAGGGAGTTTTTACCCCCAAAATTAGTGCCTTTAAGTTACACTACTCTAATATAATTGTTAGATTCTGCTGCCTCCTTCCTCTGTTCTCTCCCCCCCCCCCCCAATCTCTTGTTTCTTCCTTCTCTCCTACTTCCCTACAGGCTAAAGTAGGTTTTTATTGCAGTCTGAGTGTGGATGTAATAATTGCTTTGAACTAATTCTGATGACAGTAAACTTTAAGCATTGTCCTCTACTCTTCCCCTCACATCTTCTCCTCCACTGTATTGATTGTTATGCAACTCTTCATGTGAGATAATTTACCCTAGTTTCTACTCTATTATTTAAAAAAATTTTTTTTACATTTTTAAACTCTTATCTTCCATCTTGGAATCAATACTGTGTACTGGTTTCAAATTCAGAAGAGCAGTAAGGGCTAGGCAATGGGGGTTAAGTGACTTGCCAAGAGTCACACAGCTAGGAAGTATCTGAGGTCAAATTTGAACCCAGGACCTCCAGCCTCTAGGCCTGGCCCTCAATCCACTGAGATACCCAGCTGCACCCCCTCCCCCAGTTTCTAATTTAAAAAAATACTTTTTGATTCCTGACCTTATGTTCCTTCAGAGGAATCTTATTTTGTCTAGATCAATAAAAGAATCACTTTATATTTTGATTGCTATAGCACTGTCAACATGGATTCTAGAAACCCCAAACATGTAGCCTAGTATGATCTGATGAACCCCAAGTTTTAGGACTAGATTGTAAATTGGAGACCCCAAAGTTTGTACTTGTTCCCTGTTCCCATGAGAATCTACCCTGAAGGGAATCTCAGGCTAGCAGTTTCAGACTGAATAATAGACACTGGGATAAATGGCAATCCTAGTTAGGTGGGACTAAGCATAGGCCAAGTACCTTTTTTTTTTTTGAGGACTTGCCACATTTTATTATGATGCATAATATAACAATCATCCAGAGATTGCTATATAAATTTTGTTGTGGGTTATAACTTGAGAAGGAGAAGGGAGCCGGAGGGAAATGGATGATAAATGAAGACTCAAAGACAAGTTAAAAGTTATGGGGAGCGGCGCTATCTCCTTATAATGTTTTCCTTTGAAGATTAATTAAAGGAAAACATGAGAAATAAGAAAACACGTGGAAGTAAGAATTCCGATATAGAAAGCATGTGGGCGACAGTGTTGCTAGGAAAGATAAGGAGAGATAGGAGGAAGAACTCCAAGGTTGCAGGAATCAAGAGGAAGAGTAGCGCCCCTCACCCCAGCATTTATTGTGGATTGAGAAGTGATCAATGAATATGTAACATAGCACACGGAGGTCTTAACATTGGTTGAATAGACAATGACAAGATCAGAGGAGGTGGGGATTCACCTGACATGCGCTTTTCAGAGGAATGAGGTTTGACCAGGTGATATCCAAACGTTTGTGGCTTAGGCTCAGGAATTCTCCTGCCCTTTGAACTATACATTGATCATTAACTGATGTAACCAAGTATCTAATACATCAACCATACTTCCCAGATGCCAACATGACTGGTATGCTACACATAATCAAAAGCTTTAGTGTAGTCAATGAAATAGAAGTAAATGTTTTTTAAGGAATTCCTTACTTTCTCCTTAATCCAGCAAATTTTGGCAATTTGGTCCCTAGTTCCTCTGCCTCTTTGAAAACTCATCTACTCTCCAGGTAATTCTCTGGAATTATCACTGAAGCACAACTTACAGAAAATTAGGCATAACTTTGCTGGCATGTGAAATGGGTACAATTGCTTTGTAATTTCAACATTTTTTTAGCATTATTCTTCTTTGGAACTGTGTCATAAACTGAACTTTTCTAATCCAGCGGCCACTGTTTAGTTTTCTAAATTAACTGGCCCATTGTGTGCTGTACTTTAACAGCATCATTTTTTAGTAATTTAAATATCTCTGATGTAATCACATCAGTTTTATCACCATTATATTCAATAATGCTTCCCAAGACCCACTTGACTTCATTCTCCAGGATATTTGTAAGGGTCTAGATCATCCCTTCAGGGTAGATTCTCACAGGAACAGGGAACAAGTACAAACTTTGTGGTCTCTAACTTACAAGCTAGTCCTAAAACTTGGGGTTCATCAGACCTTACTAGGGTACAAGTTTGGAGTTTCTAGATTCCATGTTGACACTTTCAAGAAGATTTTTTTATCTAATTCTTCCCGATGATTTTTGGTAGCAGCATGTAGAATGGCTGATTCTTTTTGTAGGCTTAATTCATATCCTACTACTTTATTGAAATTATAAACTATCTTGGTTAACGTTTGAGTTGACTAGAATTTTTTTAAAAGTAAACTATTATAATAATAGCACTATAGGTCCAGGGGGTTTGGCCTGTGTAGACAGAATCCACTCCCCAAGCACATCCCCACATCCCATTTGGTATGCGTATGTTGCATTAAGGAGAGGGACAGTAAGAAAAAGGTGTGGTATGGGAGGCAGAGCTCTCTCTCCCAGGGTTGGAGCTTAGGTGGAACACGGAGCTCTGGTGCTTTGGTGCTTCCTATGTGCTTGAGGGCTTTGGGAGGCTTTGGTGGGCTTCAGATTTCAGGTTCCTGATTTGGCTTAGGGTATTTTAGCTAAGTGATATTTTGTCTCCTTACAGTTCCCTCTTTTTACTTTATCTCCATTTTGATTAAAACTTAATTGTAAAGAGCTACTAACAGACTCATGACTTGAGAGTTAATTTTATAGATGGTGACCACAATCTTTTTATTAATATTACTTTTAATATTTTATTTTCATTATTGCAGGTCCATCTTCTTGCTAGTGGCCATCTACTCTGATGCAGAAACCTCTCCTGTTGCCAGTGAGATCCAACTGAGATTCCTAAACTCTCAAATTCATGAAGTTGCCTCTAAGGATATACATAATTATCTCATGATCCCTGTTCAGTCACCTATGATCAGGAAAGGAAATATGGAGCAGAAAAGGCAACTAAGGGTCCAGTCTGCTCATTTAGTTGAGACCCTACTCTAGTTGCCATTTTACCATTTTTCTAGCCTCTAAGGAAAAGTTCAAAAGAGTACTGATAGGAGCTGCCAAAGGGAAGAAATTATAAGGGCAAGAGGTAAAGGTTTTTCCTTCTAAAGGTCTATCTTGTGGATTCCCCTTCTGTCAATAGCCAATCAACTCTGATGCAGAATTGAAACAGCCTTCACTACTTCAGTCATGATGTTATGGGAGATCAAGTGACCTCCCCAGAGCTTACTGCATCGCCTCAAAGTTATAAGCGCAATAGTTCTGAATCATCTTTTCCTCTGAAATTGGTCGGGGTACATACAGGCAAGCTTAGCACTCCATGTGTGGGGTGTGCGCTAGCCAGAGATGATCAAAGGATCTATTGCTTAATTCCCATTATGCAACCATGCCATCTGCTCTACTGGGTTTCTATCACCTTTAGGATCAAATATGAAATCCTCTCTTTGTCATTCAAAGCCCTTCACAACCGATCCCCTCCTACTTTTCCAGGCTTCTTACTCCTTACTTCCTCCCATGTACTCTGCAATCTGGTGACAATGACCTTCTTGTTCTTGGAAGAATCATCTAGCAAAGTGATCCTCTCAGAGACACTGTCTCCAGAGCTCCCAGGGTTCGACTCTTTGTGGTAGTTAGCACTTGGCTCTGTGTGGTGGCTGATATTTAAGTACCTGTCTCTTTCCTGATTAAAGATTTGGTTTTGCTTTAGTGGTTCTGTGTTTTTCCAGGTTGACAGAATTGATCCTAAGGACCCACATTCTCCAGTCAGTAGTAGATGAATCAGGCAACAGAGCCACCAAATTCTAGGAGCCCACCCAGCTGAGCAAGTGAACAACTCTCCTTCTTCTGCACCTGCCATGCCCAAAAGTGAACTTGGGAAGGATTCCTTGACTGGAGAAAATCTAAGAGCTCCCTGGCCACATGTGTTTCTAATATGGAAGCTTCACTATCTTCTCCCTTCAAGTCTGAGCCTCCTTAGGGACCTCCTGTAGAGAAGAAGTGTGTCTCTGGGTTGAAAGGAATATTTTGTATTTTTGTTTGTTAAACTTAAGCCTCAGGGACTGAGTCAGTATCCAAAGGGAACACCCTAGGTTTGGGAGAAATATTTTTGTAACTTCTGCTCTTACTTTAGCTCTTTCTCCTTTTATAAAATCCAATTGATATTGCCTGGTTAATTGATACTGACAGGTGGAGGAGGGAGGGAGAAAGCATAGTAGATGGGGATTGGGAACTGGAAACAATACTCTTAGAATAGTCAACCTCTCAAGAATTAGCCCTAATAGGGAGGGGAACCCAGCTGCCTTCTGGGAATTCAGCCTGTCTGTGGAAGTGGGAGTGGGAGCTTAGAAGGGGTGTGAGTGTTTCTCTTTGCACACCTCTCACACTCACTTAGCACAAAGTCTAGGGGATGGGGACTGGCCTGATTTCACTATTATGCTTAGCTCCCACTGGAGAAACTTTGTGGACCCAAAGCAAATCAGTACCTTCTAGGGTTAAGCAATTTCCCCAAGGTCACAGCCAGTATGTGTCAGTTTGTTCTTGAAATGAGGTCTTCCTGGTTCTGAGACCAGTGCTCTATCCACTATCCACTCCATGCTACCTCTTCGAATATAGTAGGTGTTTAATGGGGCAGCTAGGTGATGTAGCGGACAAAACTTTGGACCTGGAGTCAGGAAAATATGAGTTCAAACTCAGTCTCAGACACTACTTTATAGACAAGTGACTGTGTAAGTCATTTAAACTTTGTCTATCTCAAGGTCACCATCTGTAAAATAGGAATGATAATAGCACTTACTTCATAGGGCTTTGTGGGGATAAAATGAAAGAATATTTGTAAAATGCTTTGCAAACCTTAAAGTAATGTACAAATGATAGGTAGAATTAAAATATGAATGTTTAGTCTTTCTTATTAGTTGGCAAAGCTGTTTATAGCATAGTTCCATGTTTTATAATGGTGTTTTTACACATAGTAGGTGCTTAATAAATACTTGTTGAAAGAATGAATCCATCAATCCTGATGAGATTTTAAAGAGACATTATAGTTTCCTTTAAGACTCTTCTTTATTACTTTCTATAAACCACCCCTTAGGGGAAACAATTTATGTATTGGCTACTTACATCCTGTTGTTGGCCCCATAGATCCAGTCCTGGGTCCCTGAGTCAGGAAGACTTATCTTCCTAATTTCAAATCTGGCCTCAGACACTTTCTATCTGTGAGACCCTAGGCAAGTCACTTAATCCTATTTGCCCCAATTTCCTCCTCTGTCAAATGAGCTCGAGAAGGAAATGACAAACCAGGCTAATATCTTTGCAAATTTAAGAGTTGGACCTCACTGAAAGGACTGAACAATAATCACATCCACCTTAGTTTGATTCTTAAAGAACTATAAAATGTCAGAGATGGAAGGAATCTTACAAAATGGAATGTCAGAACCAGAAGGAATCTGAGGATATAGGAGGGATGTTACAGAATGTCTGAGTTGATAGGATCCCTCTACTCACTTCCTTTCCCTTCATTGACATCTCAACTCTACAAGCTAGATTCAGAGCACATCATTCAACCAAAACTTTTTATTCAAAGTTACCAATGATCTCTTAATTTGTTTACCAAATTGTTAAATATTTAAAGCATTTTCCCAATCCTTATCCTACATTTTTTTTTAGACCCTCGCCTTCTGGCTTAGAATCAATACTGCGTATTGGTTCCAAGGCAGAAGAGCAGTAAGGGCTAGGCAATGGGGGTCAAGTGACTTGCCCAGGGTCACCCAGCTGGGAAGTATCTGAGGCCAGATTTGAACCCAGGACCTCCCATTTCTGGGCCTGACTCTATCCACTGAGCCACCCAGCTGCCCTCTTCCCTAGTACTTTGTCCTGGGCTCTCTTCTCCAGTGTGTTACAGTTAAAAGAGTGGTTGCCATAAACTGTGACCACAGAATATGGTTTCAAGACAGTGTCTTGAGTTAAATCAAAAATAAAGTGGTCGCCATGGGAAAATTCCCAAATATTATACCCAAGTCAGCTGCGTTTTATAGAGATTTTAATTAATACAAATTAAGGAATTAATGAAAGGGAGAGAGAGAGTAAGAGGAAATAATGAGAAAAGGGCTAGGCCAGCCTAGGCTTAAACCTTAAGAAAGAGATCAGTCTTTAATCCACTCACCACAAGATTTGTCCCAAGCAAGATTCTAGTGTTCAGAGACCCACCAGTTCAGCTCCTCAGCTCAACTAAGTTTAGCCACCGAGCCCTTCAATTCAGCTTTGGCAAGCTGAACTACTCCTCAGAGGCCTTTCTGACTTCCTTTTAAAGAGAATTTTCTCCTATGTCACCTCCCCTAAGTTCTAACATCTACCAATCACAGTAGACGTTTTCACAGGACTGACCATTCTTAATTCACATCTTCTTTAGTTCTCAACTTCTCTGGGTAGATTAAAACTTCTGAGTAAATTCACACCTGAGTAGACTAAAACTTCACACCTCTTTTGTTAAGCTTGTCCCTTGCAAGTTTGCAAGTTGCCTGACCTTTTAATGATTAATTTGACCTTGATAGGTACTTAGCACCCTTTTTGTATTAGATCTAAAAATAGACTTAGCTTAAGGGATTTTGCCTCACTATAAGTATGAGTTAAGTACTTTTCATTGTTCAGTAAGGAGTTTACAACTTTATCTTCCCCTAAGTATGCTTAAGTATGGGCGGAGTAATGTTAGAGTTCTCACATTCCTGATCAAGTACCTTCATTGTTTAAATGGGGAATAGTCTTAACCAAATGTTCTAAGGTAGAATCTGAGAATTTTTAACATTCACAAGTCTGAGAAATTTTAAGATTCACAAGTGGCAGACTCGTTAACTGGCTCTCTGGGGGGGAAAATGTACACCATGTACTTCTAAATTTGATCTGCATTACCACCACTTTCTTAAGTCCAGACAATCAACAAATAAATAAAATCCTGACTTGTAAGATCTGTTGATTTCCAAGTTATATATGCTCACACTGAAAATTTAACAATTGAGTCACAAGAGTTGGTATGATCTAGCTGTGGCATGCCTCTGCTTTATACTCTTTCACTTGGTGGTAACATTAGTTCCTAAAGATTCAATTATCATATCTCTGCTGGTGATTCTATCCAGGCCTAATCTTTCTCCTAATCTTCAGACTCATATTTCAAACTGTCTACTTGACATTTCTAACTATATATTCCATAGATATTTAAAATATGATATGGCCAAAATTGAGGGAGGGAAACAATTTGGATCTTATAATTTCAGAAAATATATGTTAAAAATCCCAAGTTCTCTCCTCCTCCTAATGTTTCTATTACTCTTGAAGATAACATATCCTGTCAGCCACCCAGGCTCACAAATTAGCTATCACTTTTAATTCCTTTTTGCCTCTGTCCTGCCTCCCTCTAATATCCAATCTGTTGCCAAATCCTGATAATTCTTCTACCATAATATCTCTCTTATATGCCCCCTTCTCTCCCCTGGCACTGCCATCGTCCTGCTGCAAGCCTTTATCATCCCATGCCTGGACTACTGCAATAACTTTATGGTTGTTTATTGTTACTTTGTTTTCTGCCTCAAGTTTCTCCCCACTCATCCATCCTCCATTCAGCTGTCAAACTGATCTTCCTAGTTGTGAACTGACCCAACTATTCTGGAGGACAATTTAGAACCATGCACAAAGGGCTATAAAACCATGCATATCCTTTGTTCCTGTCATATTACTGCTAGTTCAATATCCCCAAAAGATTTTTAAAAAGGGGAGGGGTATCTACATATACAAAAATATTTATAGTGGCTCTTTTTGTGGAGGCAAAGATTTGAAAATTGAGGGGATTTCCATCAATTGGGGAATGGCTGAATAAATTGTGGTATATGATAGTGATGGAGTACTATTGCATTTTAACAAAAGATGAGCAGGATGGTTTCAGAAAAACCTGGAAAGAGCTATATGACCTGTAGCATACCAGGCATCTTAGCATCTTGGAAGTATGATTGATGTATTGATACTGTATCCCGTATATTCATTTACCAGACACATGGTCAAATCTCTTAATGATCACTGTATAGAAGTTACAGTCCAAAGGTCTAGCAAAGGACAGGCAAATTCATGGGCTGGGCATTGACAGCCACGCTGCCCTGTGTGAATCTAAAAATTCTCAGACCCTACTTCAGAACACTTGGTTAAGATAATTCCATGTCTAATGCCAGAATCTTTTAAGTTATGAATTTAGATATGATAGTTTAAAAATAATAACATCATTGCACCTTGTTGATAATGCTGTGAATTCTTTCACTGCATATAATCAGGAAAAAGCAGAAGCTCTATATCAGACAGTCATGTCATGGTGATTCATGCACAGTATAGTTTTTGCGGAAAGCAGAGTTGACTGCAGTTAGACACATGCTTAAGATCATAGCACAAGCTTGTAAAATTATATGTGATTCATTGTATGTTGTTTATATGGTTATTTGTTTAAAAGATGAATTTTATACAACAATGATTACAACAATATTATACAACAATGCAAGATTATACAACAATCTTGCAAAGTCGAAGTGAAAACTTTATAACACACATTTCCTCTGACATGAACCTTCCTTAACTTATATATGAGGGAATTTCAAGAGTAAATGTCATAGCAGCCACTGCTTTTTAGCAAGTAGATAATTCGCACTCACTACTATATCAGAGTGCCAGATCTATTGTACCTCAATATTCTATGCAAACAGGTGAAATTACTTGGCAGTGCAAAATTTTGTGGACTATATAATGTTACTTCTTCATTTCAAAGAGGATTTTAAGAACTGCACAGTGTGGCTAAGGGATGCATTACAATATGCTCCTGTTGTAAAAATTGAAAACTAATATGTGATTGAGAAGAATTACTCTCCTGATGTATGAAAGTAAGCTCAAAATGAAGAAGTATACAGAGTTATTGCACATCTTGTAAATAATCTTGCACATTTGGCCATTCCAAAACGGTTTTGGAATAACAGTGCTTCTACCAGCAATAGATGGGCTAAATTGGATAAATCATGGAACTTATCTCGTAAGACTGAGATTCAAGAAAATTCTTGAATACAAGCAATTGGAGTAAGGGCTCACAGAAATTTAAAAGCCCAAATTCAAAAACAAGAAGGATATATTTTCAGTCACTTTCTAACTGAATAAGACCCAATAAGTCTTTCATTTGGGGTCAAGATTTTGTTTCTATTTTCTCAGATACCATAAATCCATGGAGGAAAACTGAAGGCATCCAGCATAAAGAAAGTCAGAGAGAGGAGTAAGCAGATGTCTATATAGCACCAACCACAGCACGGCACAGAGGCCAGACACCAGAAAAACAGCAGAAAAACAAACAAGGCAAAACCACTGCCTTAGGGACAAGTCTAATGCATTATCCACACAAATGACCTTTTTCTGAGAGACAGTTGACCTATAGAAGAATATCATTAATTTGCTTACAGATATTCTATTCTAAAAGTATATGGGTATTTGTTGTAAGGTCAATGCTTATCATGTACCTGAATATTTCAAATGGTATTTGTACAATATGTAATTTGCAATTATTTTATTGGAATTGTTCCATGTTACCCAAATTTGATCAAATAACAAATTATGCAATTAGGAATGTTATAACAGTACATTGGATACTGTTCAATTGTAGCAGAAATTGTTTATCTTTTCTAAAATGTATGTACGATAATTGTCTTAAATGGTTCATTTTATATTTGCAAAAAATAGTATGTCTTTATTAGAATCAGACTTATTTTAAAACCAATTTTGCCGGAAATGGCATTTAAGCTTTTAAAAGAAAAAAGGGATGTAATGGTACTCCTAACCATTAATCTCTTCTACATACCAGAAGGGATATAGGCTAATCCTATGCAATAACATTTTGAATGTAATGATAAAGATTACACTATGGTAGCCCTGGATTGGGTTGATACAGGATGATAACTTTGGGTTGAGGGTTTGCTTGTATTTCTACAGATAGTGGAAACATCTGGTCACCCACAAAGCACATCATGCCATGTGACATGGGACCAGGAAGAGAAGCAGACGAACAGCACTGATGACATCAGTTAGCGGCACACCAGCCACACTCCAGACACGCTGGACGAAACCATCACTGGTGACTACACACACACTGAGGACTGACATTACACTTATTTTAATTATATTCACTGTCATTACCCTGATGGACACTTGTCATGCTGACATCTATTGGTGTATTATACCTGAACCCCAATATCAAGAATGTTAACTGGTATGGACTAACCCCCACATATGTATGTTAATGACACCAGATAGATCCCATACTCCAAAGACTTTACCATAGGATCAGAAGGGAATAGCTACAATTATTTGGACACTACTGTATACCCTTTATTTTGTATGTCTATGCTATATACTGTCAAAAGGAATTTATTTTGTATATATTGTAAAATTCTAACTTGGATTGTAAGAAATGCTACTATTAATACTTATATATGCAATTGGTATGGCTTTCATAGGAACAAGGGGTAGAATTTTTCATCCACAACAGAGACCTAGTAACCCTGACAACAAAATTTGTGTTTCAAGCAGGTAGAGACACTGCACAGGGATTTATCATGGACAGATTGTTCTGGTCAAACTACTAGAAAGGATGAGATGTCGAGTAGAATACACTTTGAAAACTGTCATCGACATCTATGTATAGATTCTATTCATGACAATACCTAGATAGCTATTAGGTACCAACTACCATTGGTGTGGTTACATGTTAATCTTACAGGGACGTAGGCATCTACTCCAACTGTCCATTTTGTTCACAAACCATTTTCGATCATTACTCCTGAAACCCCTTCCTTTTGGGTGATATCTTTATGGGAACTCTTTCATGCTCTCTCCCACTGGCCCCAGAGGTCAGGCAGGCTGCTGGATTTGGGGTCTATCGGCTTCCCCTTCTCATATTGGAAGACATTCTGGTATGTGGGAAGTCTAGCCTCAGTGGTAAACTGAGTGCTCAAGGTTGGACAACCTCTGTGGACGCACAGTTGTTGACCCTCCTCTGTGGAATAGGCTATTCCACATCTACATGGGACAGAGGCAAAGTATACACTGAGATTCCCCATTGGAGTATATATATTTAAAAATTGTAAAAAATTGGCACTAATAAGCTTGTAGAAAAAGCACACTGGATATTATACATTTACAACAAGGAATTAAAAAGTTACATCAAATTCTATATGAGCAAGAAGCCATAGAAATTGCTTCTACATGAAAAGAAAACTTAGGCTTCTATTAACCCAAAAATTGGTTTGGGAGAGTGAATTTTTCAAACATGGGCAATGTCATATTCTTGATTATTATACTGATTGGTTTATTTATATAGAAATAAAGGTTTAAATAAGGCTTATATAAGAAATATGCAGCCAGAAGTTGCAATGTCACTTCATTCTCATCATTCTTGTATCAGAATGTAATGTTTATGGGAATATTTGTATTTGTTAAAATTCACACTAATTGTTGTATTAATGTCTTTGTAAAGCTTTTCATGATGAAAAATTTCATGATGAAAAATCACATGTACAAGGTGAATCTTGGTCAACATAGATTAGGGAAATAGAAATTATTTTTGAATGTAAATTCTGATATTACACATTGCCTTAGCTACAACTATGCCACATGAAATGTGAGCCATGGGTTTGAAATTTTGCATTAATTTTATTTTTATTTTCCCCTGATTATTTTTTTAGATTATTTTTCCCATACATTTTCTTTTAAGTACTAGAAATACATTGCAAGTACTATTAATACTCTGATCCTGAACTATGAATTAACTATAAATCTGTGACTTTATTTTTATACATACCCAAAAGCTTGAGACTGTAGGAATGTGACAGCATTTGTTAAACTTCCTGGGACTATTCTGAGTTATGAGGTCTGATTGCATAAGAAGGGATGGCAATGGATATCTTGCACTTAGCCAGACAGCCTAAGCCACAGACAGATGTATATTCCATAGGAGATGGATATATATTGGTTGATAAGGTTGGAGGTAAAAGGATGCGGTGTTTTGACACCCTCATTCACAAGTCGCCCTGGTACCAAAGTTCCAACTGTATATCTATGTGGTAGACATCTTGGCTTATATATCCCTAAGACTATGCATATTCAGGACAAGGGAAAGAAAAGAATTCCCTCTCATCTCTAGATATAGTCCTTTTCTTTAACTATTAACGGTCTGACAATTTCTTATAGTCCTGGCTGTACATAGGTAAAATGATATATTTATGTACCTGTCCTATGGACTATGGGACTGATATCACATTAATTCAGGATCACTAGAGAGTCAAGATAATTTTATTATTATTTTTTATTATTATTGGTCTTTGATAAAACTTTTTACCTTTGATTTTGCTAAGTTGATATGAAGATCATTCTCATTTTTACAGGATTATTACTAAGTTAAGATAAATTTTACTTTTATTATTAATCCTACATAATTCTTACATTTAATTTTTTCAATTTGATTTAGAATTCATTTTTGATTTGTTATTTTGCTATACTCACTGCTATTTTTATTTTTTATTGAGTTTATAATTTTTTTATTTTTAACATTATACACTCTTGTCTTAATTTTTAAATGAAAAGGGGGATATGTAGCATACCAGGCATCTTAGCATCTTGGAAGTATGATTGATGTACTGATATTGTATCTTGTATATTCATTTACCAGACACATGGTCAGATCTCTTAATGATCACTGTATAGAAGTTACAGTCCAAAGGTCTAGCAAAGGACAGGCAAATTCATGGGCTGGGCATTGACAGCCATGCTGCTCTGGCTTGGAGTACATTCATTTGCAAAGCATGGGTTGGATTAATCTCCACCTCTTTGATCTTGTCATTGTCGATTCAACCAATGTTAAGACCTATGCCATGTTACATATGTGTTGATCTCCTCCTAATCCACATTCCTAAAACCTCCAATAAATACTGGGGAACAAGTGCGAATCCCTCTCTTCCCTCCTCTTCTCTTACACTCTTAATTCCCTGTATCTTCAAAGTGCTCTGTCCTATCTTTTCCTGCTGATCCTCACAATGCTGTCGCCCCAATGCTTCCTATTAATGCTCAGACTCTCTTGTCCATAGGAGGCATTAAGGAGTTGTTACTCCCCACGTGTTTTCTTATTGCTTATGTTTCCCTTTAATTAATTATCCAAAGGAAACATTAAGGAGTTTGCGCTACCCCCCCCCCCCCATATCTTCTAACTTGTTGTCTCTGAGTCTTTATTATTCACCCATTTCCTTAGTCTCCCTTCTCCTCCTCAGGTTATTACCCACAGGTAAAAATCATATAGGAACCATAGTTCGGTTCACTATATGACCTGAGAGAGTGAAGTAAGCAGAACCAGGAGAACACTATACATAATAATAGCAATATTGTAATGATGATTAACTGTGAAAGACTTAGCTATTCTCAGCAATTAATGATCTAAGACAATTCTGAAGGACTTGTGACAAAGGACCATTTACCTCCAGAGAAAGAACTGGTGAAGTCAGAATGCAGATGGAAGCATACTATTTTTCACTTTATTTTATTTGTGTGTGTTTTTATTTTGGGTTTTTGGTTTTACATGAGTATTCTCTGACAAGATGACCAAGATGGAAATAGGTTTTGCATGATCATTCACATATAACCCAGAAGAAATTGCTTACCATCTCAGGGAGTGGGGAGGGAAGTGAGGAAGGGAAACAATTTGGATCTTATAATTTCAGAAGATGTGTATTAAAATCTGTTATTACATTTAATTTGGAAAATTAAATATTTTTTTTTAAATCTTGTAGATCCCATCTTGTTCATCATTTTAATCAATGTTATAAAGCTAGGGACATTCATGTCATTCTTACCAACTATATGAATGACATAGTAATCAAATACACAAAATATATATGTCTATATAAAGTTTTGTAAAAATTGATCTTTCTAAAACAAGTCTGACCATGTTACTCCTCTTTTCAAGAAGCTTCAGTGATTCCCTTTTACCTCCAGAATCAAAAACCACTACTTGGTGTTCAAAGCCCTTCATAACTTGGCCCCTTCTTACCTTCCAGTTTTCTTATACCTTATTCACCTCTCTTCTTTGATTCAATGACATTGGTTTCCTTGCCATTCTTCACACAAGATACCTAATTTCTTAATTTTGTGCCTGAAATTTCTTCTTCCTCATTACTTGTCATGGCTTTCCTTCCTTCATTCAAGCCCCAGCTAAAATCTTACCTTCTACAAGTAGACTTTCTGCAAGGGTTACAAATTAAGGTTAGATTAAATATATAAGAGTGAGGTCACTGAAATTAATATATATCAAGACAAAATGACTTTATAGCAGTATTTATTTACAAAATAGAGGGAAAGAGTGAAAGTAGAGAAATGAGAGAGAGGGTAGAAAAGGTATCTGTCCTATCACACTAGATGATTACTCTGGCCGGGTTTGAACCAGGCAGGCCATTAACTCTCTATCAGAGGACCATGGGTGGGAGGGGCTGGTGGTGAATAAAGCAAGGGTTCCAGCCATGAGGCTCCTTCAAGACACCGGGCCTCTCCAGAAGCTAGTTCTTCCAGGAGTCAGCCTTTTCACTCACCCATGAGGTAGTCCTAAAGGAAGATCCAAGAGTAGTCAGAGATCCCAAGCCAGAGCTCCTCCAAAGCCAAATTAGAAAGAGAAAAAGCTGGTCACAGCAAGTTGCAACTACTTTTTTTGTGGCAATTTCAAACATTATTCCTTGCTTTCAAAAATCATATTCTATTCTTCCCTCTCCTCCCCCCACCCTTCCTGTTGCCAACACACAATTTCACTGTGTATTACATGTGTCCTTAATCAGAACCTATTTCCATGCTATTGTTGTTTGCACTAGGATGTTCATTTAGGGTCTATATCCCCAATCATATCCCCCTCAACCCATGTAATCAGTTGTTTTTCTTCTGTGATTCTACTCCCACAGTTTTTCCTCTGAATGTGGATAGTGTTCTTTCTCTTAGATCCCTCCAAGTTGTTCATGATCACTGCATTGCCACTAATGGAGAGGTCCATTACATTTGATTGTACCACAGTGTATCAGTCTCTGTGTACAATGTTCTCCTGGTTCTGCTCCTTTCCCTCTGCATCACTTCCTGGAGGTCATTCAAGTTCCCATGGAATTCCTCCACTTTATTATTCCTTTGAGCACAATAGTATTCCATTACCAACAGATACCACAATTTGTTCAAACATTCCCCAATTGAAGGGCATCCCCTCATTTTCCAATTTTTGACCACCACAAAGAGCACAGCTATGAATATTCTTGTACATGTATTTTTCCTTATTATCTCTTTGGGGTACAAACCCAGCAGTGCTATGCCTGGATCAAAGGGCAGGCAGTCTTTTAGTACCCTTTGGGCATAGTTCCAAATTGCCCTCTAGAATGGTTGGATCAATTCACAACTCCATCAGCAATGAATTAATGTCCCAACTTTGCCACATCCCCTCCAACATTCATTACTTTCCATAACTGTCATGTTAGCCAATCTGCTAGGTGTGAGGTGATACCTCAGAGTTGTTTTGATTTGCATCTCTCTGATTATAAGAGATGTAGAGCACTTTTTCATGTGCTTATTAATAGTTTTTATTTCTTTGACTAAAAATTGCCTATTCATGTCCCTTGCCCATTTATCAATTGGAGAATGGCTTGATTTTTTGTACAGTTGATTTAGCTCTTTCTAAATTTGAGTAATTAGACCTTTGTCAGAAGTTTTTGTTATGAAGATTATTTCCCAATTTGTTACTTCCCTTCTAATTTTGGTTACATTGGTTTTGTTTGTACAAAACCTTTTTAATTTGATGTAATCAAAATTATTTATTTTACATTTTATGACTTTTTCTAAGTCTTGCTTGGTTTTAAAATCTTTCCTTTCCCAAAGGTCTGATATGTATACTATTCTGTGTTCACATAATTTACTTATAGTTTCCTTCTTTATATTCAGGTCATTCACCCATTCTGAGTTTATCTTGGTGTAGGGTGTGAGATGTTGAGCCAACCTCAATCTCTCTAATACTCCCTTCCAATTTTCCCAGCAATTTTTATCAAATAGTGGATTTTTGTCCAAAAGCTGGGATCTTTGGGCTTGTCATAGACTGTCTTGCTGAGGTCACTTTCCCCAAGTCTATTCCACTGATCCTCCTTCTGTCTCTTAGCCAGTACAATATTGTTTTGATGACCATTGCTTTATAGTATAGTTTGAGATCTGGTACTGCAAGGCCACCTTCCTTTGCATTTTTTTTATAATTTCCCTGGATATCCTTGATCTTTTGTTCTTCCCAATGAACTTTGTTATGTTTTTTCTAATTCAGTAAAAAAGTTTTTTGGTAATTCAATGGGTATGGCCGTAAGTAAGTAAATAAGTTTGGGTAGGATGGTCATTTTTATTATGTTAGCTTGTCCTACCCATGAGCAGTTAATGTTTTTCCAATTGTTTAGAACTAGTTTTAATTGTGTGGAAAATGTTTTGTAGTTGTGTTCATATAGTTCCTTTGTTTGTCTCAGCAGATAGATTCCTAAGTATTTTATATTGTCTAGTGTGATTTTAAATGGAATTTCTCTTTCTAATTCTTGCTGCTGAGATGTGTTGGATATATAGAAATGCTGATGACTTATGTGGGTTTATTTTGTATCCCGCAACTTTGCTAAAGCTGTTGATTATTTCCACTAACTTTTTAGTTGATTCTCTAGGATTCTTTAAGTAGACCACAAAGTATCATCCACAAAGAGTGATAGCTTGGTCTCTTCATTGCCAATTTTAATACCTTCAATTTCTTTTTCTTCTCTAATTGCTACTGCCAGTGATTCCAGTACAATGTTAAATAATAGCAATGATAATGGACATCCTTGTTTCACTCCTGATCTTATTGGGAATGCATCTAGTTTATCCCCATTGCAGATGATGTTGGCTGATGGTTTTAGATAAATACTTTTTATTATTTTTAGGAAAGACCCTTCTATTCCTATACTTTCTAGTGTTTTCAATAGGAATGGGTGTTATATTTTGTCAGACTTTTTCTGCATCTATTGCGATAATCATGTGATTTTTTTTGTTGGTTTGCTTGTTGATATGGTCAATTATGTGGATGATTTTCCTAATATTGAACCATCCTTGCATTCCTGGTATAAATCCCACCTGATCATAGTGAATAACCCTCCTGATCACTTGCTGGAGTCTTTTTGCTAGTATCCTATTTAAGATTTTTGCATCTATGCTCATTAAGGACATTGGTCTATAGTTTTCATTCTCTGTTTTTGACCTGCCTGACTTTGGAATCAGTACCATATTTGTGTCATAAAAGGAATTTGGTAGAATGCCTTCTTTGCTTATTATGTCAGATAGTTTGTATAGTATTGGGATTAGCTGTTCTTTGAATTTTGATAGAATTCACTTGTGAATTCATCAGGCCCTGGGGATTTTTTCTTAGGGAGCTCTTTGATGCCTTATTCAATTTGTTTTTCTGATATGGGATTATTTAAGAATTCTATTTCTTCTTCTGTTAATCTAGGCAATTTATATTTTTGTAAATATCCATCCATATCACCTTTGATTGGCATATTTATTGCTGTATAATTGGGCAAAATAATTTTTAATGATTGCCTTAATTTCCTCTTCATTGGAGGTGAGGTCTCCCTTTTCATCTATGATACTGTCAATTTGGTTTTCTTCTTTCCGTTTTTTAATTAGGTTGACCAGTACTTTGTCTATTTTGTTCGTTTTTTCAAAATACCAGCTTCTAGTCTTATTTGTTAATTCAATAGTTCTTTTACTTTTAATTTTATTATTTTCTCCCTTAATTTTTAGGATCTCTAATTTAGTTTTCTTCTGGGGATTTTTAATTTGTTTGCTTTCAAGTTTTTTGATTTGTATGTCCAATTCATTGTCCTTTGCCCTTCCTAATTAGTTAATATATGAACTCAAGGATATAAATTTTCCCCTGAGTACTGCTTTGGCTGCATCCCATAGATTTTGAAAAGATGTCTCATCATTGTAATTTTCTTCAATGAAATTAATTGTTTCTATGATTTGTTCTCTAGCCAATTTTGGAGAATCATATTATTTAATTTCCAATTGATTTTTGATTTGGCTCTCTATGTACCCTTACTGATCATTATTTTTATTGTCATGATCTGAGAAGGTTGCACTTATTATTTCTGCTTTTCTGCATTTGTATGCCATGTTTTTATGACCTAGAATATGGTTAATATTTGTGAATGTACCCTGTGCTGCTGAAAAGAAGGTGTATTCCTTTTTGTCCCTATTTATTTTTCTCCATATATCTATTAACTCTAATTTTTCTATGATTTCATTCACATCTTTTACCCCTTTCTTATTTATTTTTTATTTGATTTATCTAAGTTTTATAGTGGTAGGTTCAGGTCTCCCACTAGTATAGCTTTACTATCTATTTCCTCCTTCAATTCCACTAGTTTCTCCTTTAGAAATTTGGAAGCTATACCGTTTAGTCCATACATGTTGATTACTGATATTTCCTCATCGTCTATACTCCCTTTTATCAGGATGTATTTACCTTCCCTATCCCTTTTAATCAGATATATTTTTACTTTGACTTTGTCAGATATCATGATTGCAAATCCTGCCTTCTTTCTATCAGTTGAGGCCCAATAGGTTTTGCTCCAACCTTTAATTCTAACCGTGTGTAGGATTCCAGGAAGAATCTCTGGGTCTGAGCCACAAAAGGCTTAGCCCTGGACTGGTCAGACAGCATTCCAATGCATGATTTATGAGCAGGCTATGCGGTTTTTGTGCTGGGAGTTTGAAAAGAGAGGGCTGAACTTGCCATGCCTCTAGCTTGTGCATCATTAATTTGTCCAGCCAATGTAAATCCACTATATGCATTATCTACCTCTGACATCATTATCTCTATAAATATGGAGGAAGGACGCCATTTTCCCTCTCCTTTCCTTCTCTCTCTCTCTCTCTCTCTCTCTCTCTCTCTCTCTCTCTCTCTCTCTCTCTCTCTCTCTCTTACCTGCCTGCTGGCCACATGCATCACTCCTGTTATGGAGATACCTCTAAAGGTACCTCTAAAGATCTTCTTCCTTTATTCTCTTCCTTCCTTCTCACCTCGCTCCTGATTCCTAATTCATGCATTCTTGGTTATTTTTATCTTCCTTCATTGTATGCCCTACAAAGGAAGATAAATGGAACATGTGTCCTTCCTGAACAGTATCTGATCTGTGTGTGTCTCTGACTCAGTTTTTCTAAACGCCCTCTCTCCGGCTTCAGTTCTTCTCCTCAATGATCATAATCCCTTTAGTTGTTCCTTTTCATGCAGTAGTTGCTGGTAAATTGCTGTACCTTGTGAATATCTACCCGCCTCAGGTATGTTTCTTGTAGACAACATATGGTAGGATTGTGGATTCTAATCCACTCTCCTTTTTGTTTTCATTTTATGGATGAGTTCATCTCATTCACATTCAAAGTTATGATTGTCAATTGTGTTTTCCCCAGGATTTTGATATCCTCTCCTAGTTCTGCCCTTTCTTCTTTTGCTGAATCCTTTTAAACCAGTGGTTTACTTTTAATCAATCCCCCCAATCCCTTCCCTTAATATGCTTCCCTTTCTGGTCCCTCCCTTTTTGTTCCCTTCTTGTTTTTTTTAGGGTCTATTAAGTTCCCTCTCCCCTCTCTTTTCCTGCCTTTTTGTACTCCCTCTCCCCTCAGTTTTCCCTTCTCACTTTCCCTGTAGGATAATATAGAATTCAAGACCCCAATGGATCTAGATGCTCTTCCTTCTCAGAATTTATTTCACTGAGAGTAAGGTTTAAGTATTACCTATTAGCACTCTCTTCCTCTCCTTCTTATAAGAGTATTCTTCCCCTCTCTTTACCATATGTACTTTTGTTTGATAAAGTTTATCCTATTTATTTTATTTCTTCAAGTATCTCTTGGTGCCATCTTTGATTCCCCCCTCCATTTTTGTTTTTGCATAGCATCTTATAGCCCTTAATGCCCCAATCTCTTCTTGTGAATGATTCTTCTAATTAATATAATAGTGAATATAAATTTTGAGAGTTACAAATAACATTTTCCCCATATACTAATATATGGGGAATATATTTGGGGGAATATATATCAAAAATATAATTTGATCTAATTTTAGCCCTTAAAGAAGAGAGTTTGAATAAAAAAAAAACATTTCCCCCCTTTTCCCTCTCTTTCTTATTTACCTTTTCATGTTTCTCTTGATCTTTGTGTTTGGATATCAAACTTTCCACTTAATTCTGATCTTTTCTTTGCAAATACTTGGAAATCTTCTATTTTGTTGAATGCCCATACTTTCTCCTGGAAGTATATAGTCAGTTTTGATGGATAGGCAATCCTTGGTTGAAGACCCAATTCTCTTGCCTTTCTGAATATCATGTTACAGGCCTTGCGGTCCTTTAGTGTGGAAGCTGCCAGGTTTGTGTGATCCTGATTGGTGCACCTTGCTATCTGAATTGTCTCTATTTGACTTCTCGTAGAATTTTCTCCTGAGCTTGAAAGCTCTGGAATTTGGTAATTACATTCCTTGGAGATGTCTTTTGAGGATTTAGTGTAGAGGGTGTTCTATGAAGTCTTTCAATGTTTATTTTGCCCCCTTGTACAAGGACATCAGGGCAGTTTTCTTGGATGATTTCTTGTAATATGATGTCAAGATTTCTGTTTATTTCTGGCTTTTCAGGTAGACCAATGATTCTCAAATTGTCTCTCCTTCCTGTTTTCCTGATCTGTCATCTTGTCAATGAGATATTTTATGTTTTCTTCTATTTTGTCAGTCTTTTAACTTTGATTCATTAATTTTTACTGTTTTACAAGATCATTGTCTTCCAGTTGCTTAATTCTGGTCTTTAAAGACTGGTTTTCCTTTTCAGTTTAGTCTATACTGCTTTTCGTGGCTTTCAGCTATTTCTCCAGTTGGGAGTCGTCCTTTAAACTGTTATTTTCTCTTTGAACTATTTCCCACTTTTCTTGCCAGAAGGCTTCCATCTTTTTGATTAGCTCCAATTTGAATTCTTCAAGAATTTGTGGACAATTTCCATTTTGGGGAAAAGTTTTGGGTTTATTTAATTTCCTCCTCTATTTCCTCTGTAGCCTAAGTTTTTCCTCCATAAAAAATTTTGAGGGTCAATCCCTTCTTCCTGTTTTTCTTGGAAAGAGGTTGTTGCTCCTGGGCATAATTTGCCATCAATGTGGAGGTTTTTCCTTTCCTTTTAAGTCAGAAATCTGAGTGAGATGGGCAGGCTCTCTGTGTATGGAGTTAAGGAGCAAGGATTTTGCCTGAGGCAAGCTCTCAAATCTCAGCAGCTTCTGCTGTTGCTGCCCTTCTCTGTGTTATCTTTCTGCGAGCTCCCACAGTCTGCACTCTTCAGCCTGCTGGGGTTTCAGGTGTATCTGCTCTTAGGGGTAGGTCTTTGGTGGTCTTAGTCAGCTCCCAAGGACCTAGAGGTGCCCCTCACTCACTCACTGATTCTGGCACACGTTGGCTCAGACTCTGGCTCCGTAGGTGGGGTGGGGGAGGGTAGATCAGCTCCTGTTTTGATGAGAGCTTTTTCACCCCCTTATAGTGTGGAAATGCCCAAATCCCATGTACCTTCAATGCTGTGCCCTACTGTAGAGTCCCTTCATTCTTATGAATTTGGAATTTTTCGTCTTTTGAGGTAGTCTATATTGGTGAGTGCTGAGGAGAGGAATAGTCTTGTGTCTAGACTTTCGCCATATTTACCCGGAAGTCTCAGTTGCAACTACTTTTAAAGGCCCTTCTTTGTATTACTTCCTGTCCCTTCCTTCCATTTTATGTGAAACAATTGCAGTTTTAGAATTTTTGTAGGACTGTCCAAGGGGCAGCCAGTCGTTTCCAAGTTGTCACCCAGTTTAGTGCTCTGGATTGAGGACCTCCCCTCACTTGAGGAAATGTGGGGGTGTATATGCTTCTGGTGATTAAATCTAAAAATAGGCAGGGGAGAGTTAATCCCGTCTTCACATTTCCCAATCTCCTGGGATGCTGGTGCCATCTCTGCATTGATTATTTCTAGTTTATCTGTATATCTCATTTGCACATAACTGTTTTCATGTTGTTTCCCCACATGAGACTGTAGACTCCTTGAGATCAAGGTCTGTCTTTTGCCTTTATGTCCTTAGAAATTAGCATAGGACCTAGCCCATGTAGATGCTTAATAAATCCTTGAATTGTATCCTTAACACATAACACAATACCTGGCAAAAAGCAAATGCTTGTTGCCTTACAGCACAATAATATTCCTTTAAGTCTACAGGCTACAATTTGTTTAGTACTTTTCCAGTTGAAGGATGTATAATTTTTTTCCAGTTCTTTGCTACTACAAAAAGTGCTGGTAGATAATTCTGAGGGACTTATGAGAAGGGATGCTATCCACATCCAGAGAAAGAACTGTGGGAGTAGAAATACAGTAGAAAAACAACTGCTTGATCACATTGTTCGATGGGGTTATGATCAGGGATGTAAGACTCTAAATGATCACCATAGTGTAAATATTGATAATATGGAAATGGGTCTTGATCCAATGACATATGTAAAACCCAATGGAAGGGGGAATCTGGGTAACTCAGTGGATTGAGAGCTAGGACCAGAGATGGGAGGTCCTGGGTTCAAATCTGGCCTCAGATACTTCCCTGCTGTGTGTCCCTGGGAAAGTCACTTAACTCCCATTGCCTAGCCCTTACCACTCTTCTGTCTTGGAACCAATACACAGTATTGATTCCAATACACAGTATTGATTCCAAGATGGAAGGTGAGTTTTTTTTTTAAACAAAAAAAAAAGAAACCCCAGTGTAAAATTGTGTGTTAGCGACAGGAGGTGGGTGGGAGGAGGGGAGGGAAAGAACATGAATCATGTAACCATGGGAAAATGTTCTAAATTAATTAAATAAAAATTTAAAATAAAAAAAAGTGCTGATAAATTTTGCTGTATATAAGGCTTTTTCTTTTGTCATTAACACTGTTGGTATATATATATATATATATATATGTGTATATATATATATATATATATATGTGTATATATATATATATATATATATGCGCCTGATCTTTCCATCAAATGATATTGATTTTTAGTCCTTTTTTGGTCTTTATTCCAAATAGCTTTCTAGAATAGTTGTACTGAATCACAACTCCACCTTCAGCATTTTAGTGTGCTTGTTTTTCTACAATTTTCCTTCAACATTAACGACTCTCATTTTTGCCAATGGGCTAGTTGCAAGATAAAAATTCAGAATGCTTTTGGCTTGCATCTTCTTCGATGGTGATTTGGGGCAGTCTTTCAAATGGTTGTTAACAGTCTGCAGTTCTTTTGGGAACTTGTCAATATCCTTTGATCCCTTATCTATTAGGAAATATTTTGTTCTTATATAGTTCTGTTAATTGTCTATATATTTTGGATATTAGTGCCTTATCAGAGATATTTGATATGATTATTTTTCTCCCCTAGTCCATTTTTTTCTCACTATTCTAGCTCTGTTCATTTAATTAATTTTTTTAAACCTTTACTTTCCATCTTAAAATCAATACTGTTTATTGGTTTGAAGGCAGAGGAGCAGTAAGGACTAGGCAATGGGGATTAAGTGACTTGTCCAGGGCCACACAACTAGGAAGTGTCTGAGATCAAATTTGAACCCAGGATTTCCTATCTCTGGGCCTGTCTCTCTACCACTGGGTCACCTAGCTGCCCCCTATTAATTTTATTTATGTGGAAGCTTTTCAATTTCACATATTCAAAATTATCAATTTTATGATTTGCAATTACCCCTATCCCTTGTTTAGAAAAGCATTCACTCCCTAATCATAGCTATAAAAGTGAACTTATCTGATTATGTTCTAATTTTTCAATAGTATGATTTTTAATATTCAAGTTATATAGTCCTTCTGAGTTTGTGGTATATGATGTAAAATGTTGTCTTGACCCTAATTTTTGCCAGACTGCCTTCTACTTTTCCCAGCAATTCTTGCCAAATGAATTCTTTCCTAGGCAATATATTTCCAGGGTTATTGAGGTATAGATTTAGATAATTTCTGATTTTTCCTTGTCCGGACTACTCTACTGATCTATTTTTCTTTCTTTCTTTTTTTTTTTAAACTTGTACCAAATAAATTTGATGATTATTGCTTTATAATACAGTTTGAGGTCTGGAAGCGTCATCCCACATTTCTCTGTGGCCTCAGACAACAAATTTGTCTTCAAGGTTCTTCCTCTTCCTCCCCCTTCCTGTGTGACCTTGGACAATGAACTGGGCTTTAGTTCTGTCCTCTGGAAAATAAAGAAGATAAACTGACTAAATCATTTCCAAGGATCTCTTCTTGCTTTAACATTCTTGAATTTAAAATTGCAAATTTGCTGTCAGACTTGAAGATACTAAAGGTACAATGTATTTACAGAGAAGGTAATCACAAGCACATGATCCTCATCTAGATAGCTCCTTCAGTACTAGCAAGGCTTGTTTATCCTCAGCCCCAGGCCCTTACACTTCCCATCCTGAACTGTCTCTCCTTCCTCTGAATGGTTTGATGTGCTTTCCAGCTCTGACTTTCCATGTTTTAAGCCTTTCTGCTTTAAAATTCCATGAATAGGATGATTTGTGGTATTGATTTTAAGAGTCTTCTCTTACAAAAATGAATAGTATGGAAATATGTGTGAGTAATAATACATGTATAACCCAGGGGAATTGCTTATCAACTCTTGGAGGGGGAAGGGAGTCAACATGAATTAGGTAACTTTGGAAAAAACTCATATGAAAATTTGTTAGTGGGATAAAATTAAGAAAAAATTAAAAATAAAAAATCCATTTATTTTTTCTGGATCTGGAGCTCCCCAAGCCTATCTCCTCCTTAAAATTTCTGTCCTCATGTTGTGGTTGGTCCAGAGGACTCATTAGGAAGCGGGCTGGTGGTCTGGGCTAAATCCCAGGCCTTATCAAGTTGATTTAGCTAGGACCAGTCAGTGAAAGGCCTGTGGTACCGGTCTCTCTCACCCTCAGCACATGTCTGTACCATAATTCAGGAGAACGACAATACAGCCATGGCAAGCAACTTCTGCTGATCCCTTTTTTGGGTGGGTTTTTAAAGGATGCTCTCTTTTCAGCATCCCCAACTCATTGAGTGAAAGCTGGACGGGTCTTGGTCTGTTCTCTGGCCCCCTCTAGTCTGCAGTGCACAACATAGACACCAGGGGGCACCAACATCCCAGGAACGGCTGCCATGGGCTCTGAGCTGGGCACAGGGAGGAAGAGCAGATGTAGAATGTGCAACTTCTGTTTTCTGGGCTGCCCCAGTGGCGGGTGGACCAGCCTAAATAGGGTTAGAGGTTTGGGAGAGGAAGGAGGCTCAGGGATCCTCCAGAGTCTTGCCTTTAGAGCGGAAGGAAGCTTAGGGCAAAGAAAACAACGGTAGGGGCGGAGAAAGCACCGCGGACCTCATTTAATCCAATCCCTTGATTTTATGGAGGAAGAACACGAGCCTCAGGAAAGCAAGGCGCCTGCCCGGGCTCAGACAAAGACTGCGTCGTAGCAAAGCCGAAACTAAAATCGAGATAAACAGTGGCCCGTTGTTTTCTGCTCTAGCTCGCTGGCCTCTTTCTCTCTGTGGGTACCCAGGCTGTCAGGGCTGACGCGGGCAGGCGGCTTTCCAAGGTGCAGAGACGGACGATGAAGAAGGGCGCTGTTTTTCCGCTCCGTGCCCCCACACCTCAGACTTGTTTTTGACTGAATTTGGGGTGGGCAGTATGGAGTCCTGACCAAAGCCTGGTCCTGCAGGACTTCTCACAGAGCCCGCTCCGAATAGGCTATCAAGAGGAGTGGGGGTGGAGGGAATGAGGGAGTGGAATTCTACCCCTGTAGAGTGAACGCTGTGCTTAGGGTTCTTAGAGGCAGCTGGGCCATCCAAAGGATAGAGTGCGGAGCCTGGAGTCAGTAACATTCGAGTTCAAATCCAGCCTCAGACACTTCCTAACTGATGCGGGGTAAGTCCCGTAACCTCTGCCTGCCTCAGTTTCCTTATCTGTAAAGTGGAGATAATAGAAGCACCTACTTCTCAGAGTTGTGAGGATCAGATGAGATGGCACAGTGCATAACATGTAGGCGTTTAAGAAATGAATTCCCCTCCTCCACTCTCTTAGTGTTTGAGGAAGGGGAAATAGATCTTCCTGGCTTATTTACATTTTCCGGTAGAATATGAGACTCTTGGGAGTGAGAATGATTTTTTTTCCCCCTTACATTTCCAGCACCTAAAATGGTGGTTGCTTGTAGTAGGTGCTTCACAAATGTTTGCTGAATTTCCATCTGGGCATTTTTGTTAGTTCATAAAAGTAAATATGTATACACACACAGAGTTATATAAAAGTTGAAATCCTTACCTTCTGTCTTACAATCCTAAGTATAAATTCTAAGACAGAAGAGCAGTAAGGGCTAGGCAATTAAGGTTAAGAGGCTTGCCCAAGGCCACCCTTCGAGGCAGTGTCTAAGGTAATTTTTGAATCCAGGACCTCCTGATTCCAGGGTTGGGGCTCTATCCACTGGTGTCCCAGCAGCACCTGATTTAAAAAAAAAATTTTTTTTAGTGACTGATATTTTTGAGTGTTATTTAAAATTATTTTCTTTTATATAATTGTAGTAATTCTTTATCTGCCTTGTTCAACTCTGCATCATTTCACTTTTTAATTCTTTATATTTATTCCTTATGGCACAATAATATTCTACTACATTCACATGTTGCAATTTGTTCCTTCACTCCCTAATTTGAGGCACATACTTTGTTTTAAATTTTGGCTATAGCATGCATGAACATATTCATATAAAGTCTTGTTGTTAGTAAGTTCTTTGAAATATAAATCCCAAAAGAAAGAGTCTGAATACAGATGGAAGAATATTTTTCACTTTATTTTACTTGTGTGTGTGTTTTTTTTGGGGGGGTTGATTTTATATGAGTATTCTCTCACAACATGACCAATATGGAAATAGGTTTTATGTGATCATACATGTCTAACTCAGATCAAATTGCTTATCTTGTTAGGGAGGGAGGTGGGAATACAGGAAGACGTTTGGAAAAACTAGCAGGGGGAGAGTTCAGTCAAAGAATAAGAACACCTCTTTTTGGCTAGAGATTGGGTAACAAACTGTCCATTGATAAACATTTATTAAATTCCTTACTGTGCTAGGGGCTCAGAATTCAAAGAAAAGTAAAAGAAAAAGGAGGGGGAGTCTCTGTTTCGAAGGCACTCACAATCTAGTGAGTAGATGACACATATAGCTATGTACAGACAAGATATATGCAGGATAAACTGGAGATGACTTGCAGAGGGAAGGCATCAGCATTAAGATGGATCAGGAAATGAAGTCTGAATGCAGATTGAAGCACACTATTTTTCATTCCATTTTACTTGTGTGTGTTTTTATTTTAGGTTTTTGGTTTTATATGAGTATTCACTCATAATATGACAAACGTGGAAATAAGTTTTATAATGACCATGCATGTCTAACCCAATCAAATTGTTAACCATGTCAAGAGAGGATGACAATTTGGATCTTATGATTTTAGAAAATGTATGTTAAAATTATTACATGTAATTGGGAAAATAAAATATTAAAAAGAAAAAATATGGATCAGGAAAGTTGTAGAAGATGAGATTTTATATGGGACTTTAAGATTGCTATATAAGTCAAGTGTCAGAAATGTGGGAGAAGAGACTTTCAGACATGTGGGACCACCAGTGAAAATACAGACTGTCAGAACTGCTAGATATGTGGATTAGTTTTGCTGAATTGTTTTTTTTCTTTTTAAAAATTCTTTGTTATAAGGGAAAGCTCTCTAGGCAAGGAAGGGGAAGAAATATTGGAAAATATAGGTGATAGAATGCTTTATGATGATTACTACTTTATAATACTATCTGAAGTCTTGAAGTTCCAGCCATGTATGTTGAATCTCCCTCCCCCTTTTTAGGTCTTTACTTACTTGTGAAAACTTTTGTAAACTGCATTTATAGAAATCCTGTATAGTATATCTTGTTGGATTAACTTTGAGCTATTGAATACATTCTGTTTTTTTAATGGTATTTTTCTCATTTTTATTCCTGGTTTTCATTTATAAAGTGAGGAAATAATTTTTAAAAATCTATTTTTTGTTTATTAAAATTTTTACTTTAATAATAAATTTCCCCATAAGTTTTCCAAAGTCATATAATCCATATTGTCCCCTTCCCTTCTTCCCTTCCCCTGCCCGGAGCTGACAAGCATTTCAATATGGGTTATGTGTGTATGATCATACAAAACATATTTCTATATTATTCATTTGTGTACACAAATAATCTTATAGGATCAAGCCCCCAAAACAGATGCCCAAATAAACAAGTGATAACTCATGTGTTTTCATTTGCATTTCTACTCCAACAGTTCTTTCTCTGAAGGTGGATATCATTTTTTTTTCATAAATCCCTCAGAATTGTCCTGGATCATTGTATTGCTCTTAGTATTAGTGGCAAAGTCTATCACATTTGATTGTTCCATAATATTGCAGTTACTGTGTATAATGATCTCCTGGTTCTTGTTATTTCACTCTGCATCAGTTTCACATAGGTCTTTCCAGCTCTTTCTGAAATTAGCCTGTTTATTATTCCTTATTGCATAATAGTACTCCATCACTATCATATATCACAATTTGTTTAGCCATTCCCCAATTAAGGGACATCCCTTTAGCTTGTAAACCTAGAGATCATTCATTTCCATTTAGTTGAAATTGTCATATTGTCAGCAAATAGAGATGATTCTGCCTTCTCTACCAATTTTTATTAATTTCCTTTTCTTGTTTTACCTCTTTAGCTATATATATAGAGAGAAGAAACTAAGACTCTTAAGTTAGAGAAAAAGTAGTAAGTTATTTTGAGAGAATTTCCTCACCTGGGAGTTCCTTCTATCAATGATATGATAGCTCCAGTCTCTATCCCTTATCCCTAGCATTACTAGTATGTTAAGCAATGGTGATGATACTAGGCATTCTTATTTCCCTGCTGATCTTAATGAAATATTTCCAGTGTTCATTCATTACAAATAGTGCTAGCTCTTGGTTTTAAATAAACATTTGTGGTCATATTAATGTGCTTTTCAACATAGATGGGTGTTTTGTTTTGTTGAAAGCTTTTTTCTTCATCTATTAATATGATTATGCTTTTTAAATTAATATTTATGATAAAAATGTTGAATCATCCTTGCATTCCTGTTTAAGTCTAACTTAATCATAATAATTTTTGCGATATTGCTATAATTTCTTCTCCAGTATTTTATTTAATATTTTGTCATTAATGTTTATATTACTCTATAATTCTCTCTTTGCTTTATTTTTCTGGTTTATGAAAGACCATATTGTGTCACAAAGAGTTTTGGGGAGTGTCTTTTTGCTTTATTTTTTAAAACTATTTGACTGGCATAGGAATTGCTTTGTAAAAATATAAAATTCACTTGTAAGTGATTCTGATCTGGAGATTTTTCCATGGGGAGTGCATTAAGGTTCAATTTATTTTTTGAGATGAAGTTCATTATTCAACAGTTATTGAGCCATTTCCCATTTTGTTAATTTGAATATTTTATGTCTTTGTAAGAGAGATAGCATGGCACAGGAAATTCAAGTCCTGTCTTTAGGAGGACTGGGTGTTCCATCTGTATGTTCCTGGATAAGTCACTTGACTATTTATTGCTAATTTAGGCAGCTTATGAGACAACTGCCACAGTTTACCAGTGTTGGTAGAGGGTGTTTCATCTGACAATTCTCTATATCATTAAAATCACAGTTCCATTTCTTATCCCTATATATTTGTATATGCTCATCTATTTCATTTGGTTTTCAGTTTTGTTACCAGTACTCCTTTATAGTAATAGAATAGTAATTTAGGATAGTAGTTTCTGATAATGAAAAAAAAAAATACTCATTGGTTGTGAATTCCTCTTTCTAAATTCTTGATTTTGTTAGTCGTTTTCCTTCTTATCTAATTTGAACAAAAGAATAATAGCTAATTTGCTGTCTTATCTATCTTGTTAGTCTTTTAAAAAATAGCTCTTTTTTATTAGACCACTTTTTTCTAAAATTAAGTTGCACAGATTCTTAATTTTCAAAATGTGTTTTGTACCTGTTTGGGGATTACTTATTTGTTGGTTTTCCTGTTGTTTTTTAATTTGCATGCTTAATTATTATAAGTCTTTTCTTTTTCTATTTTGTTAATATTAGTGTTTAGAGATATATATTTTCCTCTAAGGACTGCTTTAACTAATTGCCATACATTTTGGTGTATTGTCTCATTTTTATTATTCCCGTCAAAATAAATTTCAGTGTTTCTATGATTTGCTTTTGGTTTTCTCATTTATGTGAGGTTTTTTTTTTCTCTCTCTCCAGGTCTGTCTGCACCTTTTGTTCCCATTTCCTTGTTTTTGTCTCCATGACAGTTTGCATCTTTTGTTCCTATTTCCTCAAATACAATTTTTAAGAATTACATCACATATGGGTTTATAAAAGTTGTATCTATGATATCTTTCTTTCTGTGTTTATAAGTACTTTATGGCCTACCATGTAATTGATTTTTAGAAACCCCATGATAGCCTGTGAAATATATATAGAGACAGAGACTCTAATTTTCCAATTCAGAAGTTTCCATAGGTCTATCAAATCCAAATTTCCCAACATTTTGTTCTCTTTTAATTTCCTTCTTATATACTGTTCTGTTGAACCTGTCAAGCTCTGAGAAGAAAACTTAGATCACATAAAATTAGTGCCTTAGTATCAGTCTTTTATCATTTTGGTTAACTTTCCTTTTTTAAGAAATTGGTTACCATGTTGCATGGTGCATAAATGTTTAATATTGATAATGACGCCTTTTTAAACATTTGTAGTTACCTGGCTTGTCTTAATTGATGGTTGTTTACATTTGCTGTTTGTTACCTTAATCCCTTAGTAAAGTGCCTGACACATAAGAGGTGCTTAATAAATGTTTTTTGAGCTATTTGAAGTAATGATTGCACCTCCTGTTTTTTTTTCTCTCTTTAAATTTAGACGAAGATATCATAGATCTTATTTCAGCCCTTTACTCTGAAACTATACAGATCTCTTATATTTTAGATGTGCTTTTTTAAGCCTTAAATTGTTGGATTTCGTCTTTCGATATAAAATATTAAAATAATTTTTCACTTACTTCCTAAGTCCTCATCAGGACTTAAAAAAAATTAAACCATTCATTTTATTTGCTTTTCCTCTTATATAATTGAAATTATAGTGAATCTACATTTCAGGTTCTATATATATATATTTTTCCATTTTGCATTACTTCTCTAATGCCTTTCCTTATTTTTTTTATATTCCTTATTCCTGGTCTTAATTACATCACAATATCCTATCATATTAATAGTTTTGACTTTCTTTGTATCCTGAACACATAACACAGTGACTGGAATGTAGGAGGTGCATAATAAATGCTTTCTTGGTAACTTAATATAACACAATTAATTCAATAATTTCCTTAGAACATTTAGGTTATTTCTCATTTTCTTTGTAATTACATATAATGTTTCAGTGAAAATTTATGAAATCTTTGAACAAATGCTTTTATGTCTTTTTCTTAACATATTTGAAAGTATTATCCAAAAACCTACTGCTCTCTGTCTTAGAATCAATACTTGGAAAAAATTCTAAGCAGAAGGTAAGAGTTTCTAATTTTAAAAAAATCAAGGATACATAGGCTGTTGCAGGGGTTAGAGGGTCAGTCAAGAAGAGCTGTGCTTACAACTTCTGTTCAACACCCAAGTGTGACCAAACAGGTAATATCTTGCTACCCACAGGAACTCTTTAAAGGAAGAATTTCTCATTTGTATCAATGGAGGAAATTTCCATACCATATATTCCCACACTGATGAAATCATAGCTTTGGACCAATAAAAGCCCACCAAAAAATAGAAAATTATGATTAGCCCTGGATTTTTCTTCATTAGATTGTTATTTTTTCTTTGTCTCAGGATAAGGTATTTTGCTTCCTGTTATATTTTTAACAACCCAAACTCATTCACTGTTGCCAATACCAAATACAAGTAAAACTCATCTAGTTTGGAAAAATCCAGTCTTAATCATATCTTGCTCCCCTCTCTGCTCACATCAAACACACATCCCAGGAATCCACTTTTAAGTTGACTTGATTTTGTATTTTTACAAAGCAATTATGAAAAAACTACCTACATATAGGGACGCTGTCAGGTGATGGAAGTAGTATTTTGTATTCATATTTCCCCCTTTCTTCTGAATATTTTTTCATCATGTCTTCCAAGATTAACCAATGTATTTTAATTCTGGTTGTTTTCTTTTCTCTACATCAGTTCTTATACTTTCTATATACGTATGTGTATAACTGTATGTCTATACACACACACACACACACATATATATGCCCAATTTAAAGAAATATTATTTCACGTCTTCAATTCCTTCCAGTCTTCCAAATGATCTAATTCTGCCTATACTCCTTTCAAGGAATTCTTCCCTTTGATTCCCAGTCTTTGCTTTTTAGGGACCTTTATGCCGACTGTCAGATAATTTTAGGGTTGTGACTTTAAATCTAGATATAAATGGTCACCAAATAAAATTCCCAAGCCAGTCTGGGAATTTATGGTAATTTAATTAATATAGAGGGAAGGAATTTAAGGAGGAGGAAAGAGGATATAGGATTTCTCCTACCTGGCCTATTCCAGGGGGAGTTTTAAACTCCCTGCCTCTAGGTCTCTGAATAAGATTAGAGGCTTCTTAGGAAAAAGTTGGAAAGTAAAGGAGGAAAATTCAGCCAGAAACTCACCACTGAAATGGACAATAGCCTGTAGCCACGCTAAGATGCCGAAAGGCTCAGCATGCAGCTCTCAACTAACTCTCCACCACCAATCAGGGAAAGAGAGAGAGAGTGTGTGAAAGTCCTTGAGGGATGAAAAATCTCAAATACATAGACCTTTCATCCATGTGTCTCCTCTCCTAAATTTTCACATCTACCGATCACATTAAAGGCTTTTTTTCTCTAGGACTGCCCGTACTTTTAGTTTTCACCTTCTTTGATTTGATTATATCCTTAGTTACTTAACACTTCTTTGTTAAGTTCACCTTTTATGAGTTACTTGACCTTTTGGTGATTAATTTAACCTTTATAGTTATTTAACACCTTTTTGTATTAGATCTAAAAATAGACTTAGCTTAAAGTTCTAGCTTCACTATAAGGTGAGAACTAAGTACCTTCATTGTTTAATCAGGAGATTACAATTTTATCTTCCCCTAAAGTAATCTAAGTAGGGTGGAGTAATTTAGAATTCCTAAGACATTCCTGATTTTTGTTAAATAAGTATCTTCATTGTTACAAATAGGAAATAGCTAAATCCAATCTTCACACGACTATGATTTAAGAACTATAATAGACATTATCTCTTTATAGTATATTGAGTTCTACTTTACTTTTTAATTCTATGCAATTCTAAATTCTTTTTCAAGTTGCATTTACTTGGTTAATTTGCATGATTAACAACTGTACACTTTAAGATTTCTCATCAAGAAAAAAGTAAAATTTTTTTATCTCATTAAAGAGACATTTTTTCTCACAATGGAGTTTTCTCAGTGTTTCAGAAAAGATAATTTTGAGATGTTAGCCCAATTTCCCTTGCTTTCTAGAACATCACATTTTAGCATCTTTTTTCATTCTTGTCTTTAAAAGTTTCCCTATTATGAGTAACACTCCCAAGCCAGCATTATCCTATTCTGCTCCTAGATTGTATTTAGAGGATTACTGGATTCAATGAATTCTTGGGTCTAACACTTCTAAAAATATAGGGTCCAAAAGTGTATTGCCATTATAACAGTCATCCAGGGAGTAAAATTAGCTCAAAGCAAAGGAAAGGAATAAGCATTTACATAGGGCTTACTATGTACAGGAGCCTGTGATTGCTTTGTAAATATTATCTAATTTGGGGGCAGCTGGGTAGCTCAGTGGATTGAGAGCCAGGCCTAGAGACGGGAGGTCCTAGGTTTTAAATCTGGCCTCTGATACTTCCCAACTGTGTGACCCTGGGCAAGTCACAACCCCCATTGCCTAGCCCTTACCACTCTTGCCTTGGAGCCAATACACAGTATTGACTCCAAGATGGAAGGTAAGGGTTAAAAAAAATTATCTCATTTGATACAACCTTCCAGTTAAGTGCAATTATTATCTCCATTTTACATTTGAGGAGACTGAGGCAAAGAGGTTAACTAACTTGCCCAGGGTCATACATCTAAGTAAAGGTCTGAATCAAGATCAGAACTCAGATCTTCCTGACTCCAGCAGGGCCCAGCCCTCTGTGGTCTATGTCACTCATTTGCCCCCAAATATATCTACTGAGATGGCATCTTAATAAAAGTAGCCACTGGGGCAGCTAGGTGACTCAGTGTATAGAGAGGAAAGTCTAGAGACTACAGGTCCTGGGTTTAAATCTGGCCTTGGACACTTCCTAGCTGAGTGACCCTGGGCAAGTCATTTTACCTCCATTGTTGAGCCCTTCCTTACTATTCTTCTGCCTTGAAACCAACACATAGTATTTATTCTAAGATGGAAGTTGTGTTCCATAGCTACAAATAGCTACAAAACATTCTCCTACCCTACCAAAAGTGTGTTCTTTCCCACAACTTCATATAAAGTACTAATGGAAAGAGTAAATATCTATGAACACATACACACACAGACATCTAACCATATGACTCATACCCCAATGACTCAAGAAATTCACACCTTTAGAACTGAAGGGCCCCAACATCCTTTCCCACTAGGAACACATCTCTGTTGAGCAGAGTCCTCAGCTGGGCTCCCTAGGCCTGTGTCTGCAGCTCAAATTTTATTATTCTGACTTAGAAAGCTCTTTGTGCCTTGATTGGCTCTAGTATCTCCTACTGGACAAGTATCTCCATTGCAAGCTGGTATGATCAAAGAATGAGCATGGGAAAGAGAAATCTCCCCCTGCCTGCCCTAGGTGAGGCTCAGCTCCCATCTCCAGTTGAGCCCTTCCTTCATGGCTGGCTTTCTTCTCTGCTTACACAGCTCACACTCCTCAGAGCTGGCTCCCGCCTTAATTCTCTATCTGTCTGTTATGGAGTGGGCTGCTCCTTTGGCTGACCAATGGCTAGCTGCTCTCTGATTCCATAAAATTTGATCACAAAACTTCTTTATACCTTGTAATGGGGTAACAAAGTATAAATACTGTGATCTTCATTGAGACCGTAACATCTCAAAGTCTCTGTTTTGGAATTTCAGGAACTGGACTGAGGCCAAGAGAAAAGAGAAGTCAGTGGACCAGGTATTTTCTGATCAGCTTCCTATCTTCTTCCTACTTAAAATTTTACTTTATTTTCTGTGTCAAATCTCTGTAGTTTTAGTATGCCAAACTTATCCTTTGTTTGGCTTTTATAACCCTTTACAACTTGACTCCTTTCTACCTTTATAGTCTCCTACTCTCCTCCCTTCATTCTAGGCCTTCTGTTGTTCTTTGTACTTAAACATGGCTTTTCATGGGCTGTTGTCCATGCCTGGAATACTCTTTCTCTTCACTTCCAACCTCCTGGTTTCTTTCACAATTTAGCTGAAATATCACCTTCTCTGATAGGCCTTTTCCCAAATCCCTACTTATAGTGTCTTTCCTTTGAGACTACCTCTCAACTCCCTAGTTAGGGGGCAGCAGGGTTGCTCAGTGGATTGAGAGCCAGGCCTAGACACAGGAGGTCCTGGGTTCAAATGTGACCTCAGACACTTCCTAGCTGTTTGATCCTGGACAAGTCACTTAACCCCCATAGCCTAGCCCTTATCATTCTTCTGCCTTGGAACCAATACACTGTACTGACTCTAAGACAGAAGATAAAGATTTAAAAAAATAAATTTACCTAGTTTGCCTGTACATAGTTATTTGCATAGAATGTGAGCCTCTCCAGGACAGGGAACTTTCTTTGTATACAGGGACTGTCTTAGCTTTTTGTATTTGTATTCTCAGTGCTTAGCACAATAATTAGCACATCCTTAATCAATTCTTATTTATTCATAGCAAATGCTTACTGATTGATTAATTGATTAATCCTGAGAGTGGCAGAGCTAAGAGTGAACCAAGGCTGTAGAAGAGGAAGCCACAACTATTAATGGATTCCTTAGAGCAGAGCCACATTTTTTGACAGTCCTAAATTTGCAAGCAAGGAGCTCTGATCCTATCTAATCCTAAAGAGCCTAAAAATAGTGAACTCTTCAAGCAATCAACAAACAAGGTCCAATGTTACCACATTAGAGATATATAAACAATAAAAGAATCTTTCAAGTGGCTCACATTCTATCGGTTGTGCCAAAACTTTACATATGTATTTACAGAATAAATACAAAATATTTTAATACAAAATACTTTGGAAAAGAGATCATGAAACTGTGTGCTTGAGATGTTTCTAGAAGAAATTGAAGGATTTTATATAAAACTGAAGCCATTAATGAGAGCTCCGATTCTCCCCTCTTCATCTCTCATCACACTCAGATGCCTTTGTAAAAAAAAAAAATACCCTTAACTTCTGTCTTAGAATTGTCTGAATATGGATTCAAAGACAGAAGAGCACCAAAGAAACTGAGTGACTTGCCCAGGGACACCCAGCTAGGAAGTATCTGAGGTCAGACTTGATAGGCTTTCCTGACTTCCTAGCCCTCTGTTCACTGTGTTACCTAACTGCCCTGCCCAGATACCTTTTGATACCATCTCTTCCTTCACCCTTATCTCACATGAAGAGGTAGTCTTCTTTGTCAGAGCAAACACCTGTACTTGCATAAGTGATGCCATTCCACTTGGTCTTTTCCAGCAGATTCCTCCTCCATCAAACATTCTGGTTCCCATGGTCAGATTTGAATTTAAGGGCATTTGGCTGTTATGTGAAGGATGGAATAGGATTTGATTGGAAAGATTTGAGTCAAGGAGATAAATTTTGAGATCATTGTAATAGTCTAGGTGGGAAGTAATGAGGGCCTGTATGATGAGGTGATGAGGTGGTGGCTATGTAACTAGAGAAAAGGTGTATAAGAGAAGTAGAGAGACTTCATGGAGATAGAAATGTCAAGGTTTGGCAAGGTCTGGAAATGTGGAATGATGGAGAATGAGGATTCAAGAATACCATGGTTAGGAATCTGGGAGAATGGAAAAGCACTGGTGTACCTGACAGAAATGGGGAAATTTAGTTGAGAGATGCACTTTAGGGGAAAGGATATACATTCTGCTTTGGTAATTTGAATTTGGGATGTCTCAGGGCCATCTAGTTTGAAATGTCCAACAGACAGTGGATAATTTAAGACTGAACTTAGGAGAGAAAGCTGCAAATATATATTTGTGATTTATCTACAGAGAAATGATAATTAAATCCATTGTAAGGAAAATGTAGAGAAAGAGAAGGCGGCCCTGGACAGTCTTGAAGTATATTCCACAGTTAGGAGTTGTGAGATAGATCAGTGGTGTCAAATTAAAATAGATCCCTGCAGGCACATATTAACTTAGAAAACCACATAATAACATTATCTATATTCTATTATAATTTTATTTTGTTAAATATTTTCAATTCTATTTTTAATGTGCTCAACTAAGTGTTTGATGCCTGATAGAGATGATAAACCAGGAAAGATGACTAAAGAGCAATAAGAAAGACAGGAGGTGAACCAGGTGGGGGACTAATACAGTCTAACACAGTGATGGCAAACCTTTTAGAAATGGAGTGCCAGGCTGCACTCCCACACCACTTCCCAGACCAAGTGCCATGCCCCTCTCCACCACTGAGTACTAGGTGCACCCTGCCCCCTTTTATCCCACACAAGGGGTTAGGAGAAAGCGCTCCCATTGGGCTGCTGGATGGAGGGACAAGTGAAGTGAGTAATGTCTTCAGAAATTGTAGAGAGGGGGAGGGGAGTGGCCCAAGCTTTCCACTTCCTTCAGTTCTGCTGCCTGTGAGCTGCCCACATTACCCACTGTGTGCTCCCTTTGGGCTATTGGGCAGAGGGGTGATTGTTGTGTTGAAAATTTCACCTTTTAAGATTGTTATAATATTGAACTATGGCCGCCAAGGAATTTACTTATGAAATTCCTAAAATGAAACACTCAAGTCAGAATGGAGTTTATGGAGGTTTAATCACAATGGGAGTAGGGAAAAGGAGAGGGAGAGAAGGAGAGAGGAGAAAAGGGAAAGGGGTTACTCAACCTCTGATCAAGGAAGAGGGAGATTAGGCCCAAAGGGCTAAGGAGGAAAGGAATGAAAGGAATCAGTCCTTGACTCACGTGACTGATCTGAAGGGAAGCTGTCTGCAGGCCTCCTCCCTCTTCAAGCTCCTAACACGAACTGGCCTCTAGCCCTGTCCACAGGAAGTGAGCGAATTTCCGAGGCTGTTCTCTCAGTCACTTCCTGTGCCTCACAAGTGCCAATGGTGGCTCAAGCTTGGCTTAGGACAGCCCAGGTGGGCAGTTAGTTATTTCTGATTTGTCATTGACTAGCACATGCCCGTGTAGTGTGGGTGTGCACAATTTTTGGGTGCTAGACCAAGATGGAGAATTTTAAAATTCACATGAGGGATGTGAAAAATATCATTGGGCATGATGGGGAGGGGAAAAGCTCCACCAGAGTCCCTCTACCTCTCTAGTAACAAACTGGGGTGGGGGCACATGTGCCCATAGAGAATGCTCTGCATGCCATCTTTGGCACCTGTGTCATAGGTTCACCATCATTTATTTAACATAATAACCCTGTGGTTAAGGCCCACTTCCAATGAAAGAAAGTATTCTCTGTTGTCAGGGAGTCTTGCAACCATCCCTTTTGGAAGATCCTACCATTTAATTCAATTCTAGTGAGGAGGTAGTCTGAGTTGCTATGTCATCAGGGTATATAGTCAACGAAATAGAGCCCTGGATTTAGAATCAGTTAAAATTGGATTCAGATACCTCCTCTGACATTTAGAAACTACATGAACAAGTCATATAACCATACTTAGTTTCCTAATTTCTATAATGCAGGGTTCTCTTTAATGTGGATCTCTCTGCTTATTAATGTTCATGGTTCTATTAGGTTCAATTATCTATTCAGATCCATACATCTGAGTTCCCTATTTATATATAATATCTTTCATAAGACCAAACCAGAAGATACATAAATTCAAAGCAAAACTATTTAATGAAGCAAATACTTGACTCAGTCACAAGTTTTTCCCTAATGATGCCATCTTTCACAACTCCCAAAGTGAGTGTGTATGTCCAGTCTACCACTAAAAGCTACTACTTCTCACAAGATATGGGAGATGGACACAGGGAGTTTATTTAATTCATGATGCAATATGGAATGTGGGCTGTGCTTTGTAATTATCTATCCTTTACTCTTGGTCTGGCAAGATGCAGAGTTCTGCTGGCTAGGCCCTGAAACACTAAAACCTCTTCACCACACCTAATTCTTTTTGGTTATCTACAAATGCCAGAGCTCAGGACATGGCTGGCTTTTTTTTTACCCTTCTCTAGCTATTCAACCTGAACCTCATCTAGGAATATTAGCCATTCTATCTGCCTTGTACAACCCTAGGAGACTTTCTTCTCTTTAAATCCTATGTGCTAAGTTCACATTTATAAGACTAAGAATCATTCCTAAACTGGAAAGTGGTCAAAGGACATGACTATATAGTTTTCGAGGGACTAGATAAATACAAACTATCAATAATCATATTTAAAAATGCCCCTAAACTTTAGAATTAGAGAAATACAAATAAAAATAACTCTACAGTTCTACCTCAAATCTATCAGGTGGGAAAAGATGACAAAATGGGAAAATGACAAATAGTGGTAGGGTAAGGGAAAAGAGACACATTAATGTGCTGTTTGATTTATAGGTTCTATTCTGGGAGGCAATTTAGAACTATTCCTTAAAAAAAAAAAGTTACCTTTTGACTCAGTTATACCACCAGTGGGAAGGCTTATATGAACTGGTAAGAGTGAACAGAACCAGGAGAACAATTTCTACAATGGCATTATAAAGAAAAACTTTGAAAGATCAATGCAATGATAAACCACAATGTCAGAAGATTAAAGATTTGAAATGTACTTTATACTTCTTATCAGAAAAATGATAGACTTAAAATATGGAATGAGACATACATTTTTGGACATGGGCAATGTGAAATTTGTTTTGCTAGACTGTATATTTGTTATGTGGATTTTATTTTTTATTGTTCTGGGGGAATGGGAGGGTGGGAGGTAGAGTTAGTAAATGCTTGTAAAAATAAGAAAACAAAACAAATTGCATTCTATAAGTGCATCCACTTATTTATGCTATTATGCAACGAAGCAAAGCTTTCATACTGCTTCCTGGGAGGTGTAGTCCAAAGAGAACAGGAGGTCTCTCTATAGAGACATCACTCACCCTTGCCTCTACATGAAATGAGACTAATAATACTTTTATCTTAGAGGGTGGTTGTTAGGTTCAAATGAAATAATGTATGTAAAACACTTTGCAACTTCAAAGAGTCATGTAAGTCCAAGTTACAATTAAGATTCAGCACTTTGCAGATGGTGTAGCATACAGGGTTTCCTCTTGAGCCAAGGAATCTCTTCCTATGGTGTTTCTCCAAAGACTCTGACCGGCCTTCATTTAGGGACAGCTTCTTCCCCCCAGGGAGGAAAATTTGTTTTATTTTGTATTGATCAATGTTGGGTACAAGTTGCTCAATAGAAGATATAGACTGGTTCTCTAAAGGGGTTGCAAGAATGTATGACTACCTTCAGGGACCTGAATCTTTCTGGTATAAGACTCTATGTGAGTCTGAATTTCCTTTTAAAGGCCAAACTTTAGGGCCAGACTTAAGGATATGAACTAAGCCAAGAACTTGAGTCTGAGTTAGAACACAGGCTGAGAGACTGAGACTGAGTCGTAAACATTTAATAGGAAATTTATATTTGGTGGAAGAGACTGAAGAAATGGGGGAGGGTTAGGATGGGGACACAGACTCCTCTTGGGATGTGCCACCTACATAAGTCCCTTACTTTTTCACTATCTTTATCCAGTTATTAGGTGTTTTCTACAATAACATGGAAGTTGGGATCTAGTTTTATATCTCTTAGTATTTCTCTACAGAGTCATGTAGATGTGATCATAAAGAGTATCAAAATACTGGTCAGTCCTGTCTCCCTGCTCACTGGAAGCTACAGAGATCAAAGGCACAGGTTTTTTTTTTTTACTTTTGAATAATCTAAAATCTCTTGGAGGTCTTTAGCTATATAAGATGTAGGGAAGGACTGGCAACTATTGGAGGAAAGCAGAGGAAGAGAAAAGTAATATTTTAGGAGTACAGGAATCATAAGTACTGTTGGCTACATTGAGCTAGAGATCTTGGGTAGACAGCAACACAGGAGCAGAAAAATTACATTGGCTTTGACTATTGGCCATATTTCCAATCTGGCCTAAATGCCTTTTTCTTTCCATCCCTAATGCTACCACCCCAATCTCAGGTCTTCATCACCTTTCTTGGAGAGAACCTTCCAAAAAGGTCCCCTACTAATTGGCTATATTACCTTGAATAAGTTATTTACTTCATTGGACTTGTTTCCTTATCTGAAAGTGAGAGAACTGGAATAAAAATTTATAAGGTTTCCTCTTGTGCTAAAATTTTATGTGATTTCCCTTTGGAAAAAAAAAACCTATCCCAATTGTCTGACAATAACTTTAATAATAGTTTCTTAATCAAATATGATAGCGTAACAACACAGTGGCAAGTACTGAAGGAAATTGTTAAGACAGGTGAATTTCATCCTCTATAAATTCTTTCCTATTTATCCAAGTTTATTATGATTATTCTACTTACTGTACTATTTAATTATCACCCTATTAAATATCATCCCATTATTTTTCTCTGCATAACAATATAGCAGTTTATTAAGTGTTCTAGTCACATGGGCTTATGATTTCATCCTTTTGTATATTTGCTTTTTGACTTTTCCTCATGGGTGATTCTGTTCCGTGTCCCTCCATAAATCCATTATAGATTTGTCTACCCAATAATGCTCAAAAATCTTATTCTTTTAAAAATTCAATGATGTAGTCCAGCATTTGGAATGTACCTTTGTCTACTGCTGTGACATTGCAGTAGTATGATTCCTATATATGTATATAGAATAGTTTTGTTTACTGTGAACAGAATTTTACTTTGATCTCATTATTTTTAGCATTGAAAACACCCTTTAAAATGAGGCTAATATTTGTATAGCTTTCTTTTCAGTGAAAATTGAATTGTGGAACAACTTAAATTTTAAGGAAAGGAAAAAAACTTGATAGCATAAGAGGGTGTAATAATCCTGGGCAAATTCAGAAGTCATCTAGACATTTCACTCAATATGATTATAGTCTTGTTGAAATTAATTTTTTGAAGCCTACTACAAGATTTAAAGTTCTTTATAGATATATAATTCTATTTTTTCCAGACTGCTTAATATGCATTATAATAAATGCTTATTTGATTATATGGGATAATAATATTGTAAACCAATCAAAACAATACTTATGGTATAGTAAGGAATCAGGCTATTAACCTACCATTTATATAGCACTTTAAGGTTTGCAAAGTGCTTTGGAACCACAATTTTGGATTGTAGTTGACTTTAACATTTCTTATTGGGAAGTCAAAACCCTTGACCAATAATTAAGTTCTAAAATGGGTTTCCATTTAATATTCCACCACTAACATTCACATATTGTTTTGATTTCGAAATCACTTTCAATAGTGAAATGTGTAGGAAGCAATATGACAAGATTGAGCACTTGCCTGAATTTCACTGCTATTGATGGGTAATCATTGACAAATTTGCTTAAAGGGAGTTGAAATTTATCTCTCTAGTTTGCTCCTTTCTGAGAATCATCTGTGGCAGGGAGTTGATTATTTGTATTTCTGCTTCTACCTAAGGCTGCCTGGTGCTTTGTACACTTTGATTACTCAGTTTAATCTTTGTACTAAAAAAGTCTAGATATGAAAGAAAATGTATTTGAAACATTAAAACAGTTCCTTTTCCCTTATCTACACTGTCAACTGGTGACTCAGCTGCAATGGCTTTAATTATCATCTCACAGATGATTCTAGGATCTATATATCCCCAGTTTCTCTCTGGAGCTTCACATCACAGACTTGCCTATTAGGACATTTTCAAACTGGATGATCTGGAGACACAAAACTCAACATGTCCCCAAAAAATTATCATTCCCCCTCCAAACTCGCCCCTTTTAAACTTATCTATTTTCTGTCCAAGGTATTATTGATCATGCAGGCTCCCTTGCAGCCTGGTATAGCGTTTAAAGAACTGGCCTGGGAGCCCACAAGATTTGAGTTTAAGACCTGCATCTAATAAACCTAAAGGCTGTGTAATCCTGAAAGTGTTCTGGGCAATTCTCTAAGAACATAAGTTGCAGAGATGCTAATATGCATTGGTAGAGTGATTTTCCTCATCTGAGAAATCTCCAAATCAATGAAATCACAAATTCAGTCACACATTCTGAGGGAAATGAGTCAACAAACTCTTATTAAGCACCTACTATGTCCTATGTAGGATATGAGGCATCTAGGAAATTTTAAGGTAATACAAAGGCAAGATTGGCTTCAGGATCAAAGAGTGGTTGGCCTTCCAGTTTATTTAATCCCTACCCATTCTTTACTGTCCAGTTTCCCTCACCCCTGCTAAATCTTAAAACAAGTCTGTCACTCCTCTGACATTTAATAATGCACTTTGTTATTATTTAAATTTTTTGTGTAAATGTCATGCCTCTCCAATTATTACGTAAGCTTTTTGAAGGCAGGGCATACTTTCCCCTCCCCACGTCTTCCAGAGGATAAACTCTCCGGGTAGCAGGTACTCAACAAATGCTCTAGGAGGCCCCAAGCCTTCTTTCTGGATAAAGGGTAGGTCGGAGATTCCCTACCGTTTCTGAAGGAGCTTACCAGCAGCTCCCAGCCCAGTTCCAGGAGCCCACCACCCAGGATCCGAGGGGGCTTCGCAAAGAGAGGGCGGGGCCACCCTACCTCCTGCTAGGTCTCCCGAGAAGGGAGGTCCCGTGTCCCCCCAAATCAACTTTTATTAAGCGCTTACAAGTGAAGCGCGTCAGGTGCGGGAGGGAGGGCGAATGGGGGAGAGACCGAAACAAAACTCGAGCCCTGCCCTCAAGGAACTTCTATTTTTCTGGGTTGAGGTCTCAGGGCCTGCAGGGTTCCCAGATACCGGAACCTTCACATGGGAGGGGACCCCTCTCGGGATCCGAGGCCCGGTAGGGCTGGGGGGAGGGGGCAGACGCTGCGCGTGCTCGCGGAGGCCGCGGGGGAGGGGGCTCTAAGGCCTAAACCTCGGCAGGTCCTGACGTCTGCACCGGGCCTGAACTTGGGAACTGCCCTGAGACGCCGGCTCTGCGCCCCTATTAGATCAGGAGCTCAGGCCTTGCGGGCAGAAGGTCGATCCGCCGAGAGCGGGAGCCACAAACGCCAGAGACTCAAGGCCACTACACCAGGGCCGACATAATCTGCCCCTCCCCCATCTTGGCGGGCCTGAAAGGCAAACCATCAGCAGCAGGTCTACGCATGCGCAACTCTAAGTTGTAAGCGGATGGGCACGAAGTTCAATATTCGCGGGAAGGCGCAAGCGCAGAAAGGGCATGGGGTGTTGGTGGGGGAAGGGTTGGGAACGACTGTGGTCAAAGCGCAAGCGCGCGAGATTCCTGTGGCGGGAGGAGGTTGGCGCTCGTGAAACTACGCTTGCGCACAAGCGTTGTGTGACGCAAGGGGGCGGAGACTGGAGCTCTTCTGCGCGTGCGCAGAGCGTGCTCAAAAGGGTTTATCTAGGATGCGCAGGCGCTCAGCGGTCATTTCTTCGTAGCCACGCCGAAGTCAAGTATCGAGGTGAGCACCGGTCGGCTCTCATCCAACCTCCATCGCCCGCGGGAACGGCACTTCTCCCTGGACCCCTCTCGGCTTGGTCCCCGTCGGCACTCTGGGGGGAACGCGGCGCGTTGTGGGCCTCGGCTCGGGTCGGCCGGAGCTCGTCGGCGCCTCCGAGGCCTGCGGGCCGAGGCGACTCCATTGTGTGCGGAGCAGGAGGAGGCGGAGCGGAAGCAGCCGCCGCCATTTCCTCGGCCACCCGCCCGCCGGAGAGAGGCTCGGCCGGCGTGGTCCCGGAGGCGCGGGCGGCCGGTTTTAGGGGCGCGGTGGGGGGAGGGGGGTTGGTTGGTGTGGTGGGGACGAAGGACGGGTTACCGGTTGTGGATCCCCGCTTGGCGCGGGGGCGCGAACGGCTGGGAACGCAGGCGGGGGGGGGTGAGGGGCGGGGCGAGGGCCTACCCGGGAGGCGGGGGGAGGGATTCTTTCCTCATCCCCGGCCCTCGCTTCGCAGCCGCCACCACTGACTGAACAAGATGATGCTGAGCACCGAAGGCGGAGAAGGCTTCGTGGTGAAGGTCCGGGGCTTGCCCTGGTCCTGCTCGGCCGATGAAGTCCAACGCTTCTTCTCGGGTAAGCGGGCGGGGGTGGGGCGGGGTGTGAGGTAGGGGGGGAAGTGGGAGCGCGCCTCTGGGCGGCGGCGGTGGCGCGCGCCGGCCTCGCGTCCGCGTAGGCCTCGTGCTCGCGTCGGCAGCAGGTCGACGGGCGGGGGAGGGGGGGCCGCGTGGTCCTAGGCCGCCGCGCGCTCCTGGCGGCCCCCTGGCGGGGGAGCGGCCGCTTGCTTGCAAGTCTCGCGCTGCTGCCTTGGGGGGGAGGGGGTGGAAGTTGGTTTCGCTTTGCGTCATTACACAATGGAAATTGCGAAACGACCGCAGCTAGCTCAGGGGAAGTGGAGTGGAGGGGTTGGGTTAGCCGAAGCGAAAGCTTTTTTCCCCCGAATCCTTATGGTTCTTAATCATTTTGCCAAAGTAGGGCTGCTTGGAAATGCATCTGTATTGTTTTGACAAGGCTTGAGTGTTTCCTGATAAACAATTGACTGTCTCCTACATAGCAAAAATGTCGTGGAAAGGCTGGTATGAATTTTTGTTTAGGACAGACAAAGGCCGTGCGTTTTTTTTTTTGATGGAAAGTAAATCTTAAGTTCATCACTAGCTAGACACCTTAAAATAAAAGCATTTTAATTTTGTTGTTGAGATATGGGTATCTAAATAGCAAAGCTGTGACCAGTACATTTGGCAACAGAAGAAACTTAACAGGTTTTATTCCTTAAGACATTATCAGTGGTTCTTTACTTGGTATTAGTAAAATGGTGGAGAAGAACCCGGAAGGTAAAGTTTTTAATAGTCGGCTTATTGTCCAAATGATGAAGCTGTTGTGGAAACATGAAAAGGTGCTTAGCGGTTTCTTTGTAAGGTGGGTCAATTACTTGATACTCCTACTGTTATTACAATGATGGTAAGTTATGCAGCCCTGCACATTTCACTTGGGTCTTGGAATCTTTATCTTGTTAAAGAGGAATAAATTCAGTTTTTTCTAGGTATAATCAAATCTTAGGTTGTGTCCTGCCTTAGCGGCTGAAGGTTTTTTTTTTTTAAGTAAAGATTAATGAAAAAGTTGTAGGATAGCTTTAACCTCATAAAATGAAGACTTTTAACTTTAGACAATAATTGTTCACTCTTGCCCTATTGTACTTGAATATGTATTTGCTTATAACTTTGCCAGATCCATACCCTGAAAACGGGCATCGCAATACTAAAATTGTTAAAAGGAGTCCCAACTGAAGGATGATAATCCAGATGGTTTAGTTACTTTAACTATGAGTTAACAATTAATTTCTTTTCAGAATGCAAAATTCAAAATGGGGCATCAGGCATTCGTTTCATCTATACCCGGGAAGGCAGACCAAGTGGAGAAGCATTTGTTGAACTTGAATCAGAAGATGAAGTCAAATTGGCACTGAAAAAAGACAGAGAAACTATGGGACACAGATATGTTGAAGGTTTGATTTATGTTGACATAGTAAAGTGTTAAGTGTGTAGATTTTACCCCCCCTTTCTGAATTTTAGGTAATTGACCGCATGGAAATGGTCATCTAAGTGAGTTTTTGGCAGCTCCTAGTTTATCTAAAATAAGGAAATTTTATTCATTCTAACGTTCCAAAATTGACTAATTCTAAGCACCTCTTACAGTATTCAAGTCAAACAACGTTGAAATGGATTGGGTGTTGAAGCATACTGGTCCAAATAGTCCTGACACTGCCAATGATGGCTTTGTGCGCCTTAGAGGACTCCCATTTGGCTGTAGCAAGGAAGAAATTGTTCAGTTTTTTTCAGGTATGTAGTAGTGCTTGTCATTTGGACAGTGCATTCTGGCTAGTTCAAGTAATTTGGAGTGATTTAGATCTAATTTTTTGGACAGGTTGAAAATAATGCTGTTCTCTGGTTTAGAAGTTCAGGGACCTTCAAATAATTTAAGCCCATAAATTAGAATACCTTAAAGCTGGAAAACAACTTGGATTCTAAATATCACTAAATTTTTAATTTTTTTTATACTTGGTGTTGTAGTTTAAAGTAGATATTTAGATGCTAGAGGATTGTCCTCAACAGCTTAACTTCTTTCTACACATTTGCTGTTCAGCATAGTACCTCAAGTTTATAAGGTAAGATGCACTTATCACCATGACTAGACTGATGTACTTTAATTTTAACTAACACTCTTCCTGCTGTTATCCATTATTATAAAATGACACTGCCGGTGTCATGGGACCAAAGTAAACTCCTATATGTTCTCTGGAGCAATACTATGGAGCCTCTTCCAAGAAAATCCTGATTATAGCCTGGTAATTGTAGGCTACTAGCATTGCAAGTTGCCTGTCTTAAGTAAGATTGCAGAAGAAAAATTTTCAGGTACTGTTTTTAAATTCTTATCAATTGCTGATTTTGAAAAATGATTTCCCAGTTTACTTAAGATAGGGAAATGCTCTATGAGGTAATGTTTTGGGCCTAAACTAATTGAATGTCTAACACAATTCTGATGTGATTTGCATGAGTATTGTTCACAATGAAAAGTATGTAATAGAAATGTTTTTCTTTAAAGTTTTTTGAAAATTTGACTAGTTTCTAGGTCTGGAATTTAATGTTAAAGATGGAGAGGGCTTATTATGGTTTTAACAGCTTATAAAAGTAATAATTTCAAATAATTTAATAGCATATTTGATAACAATATTTGGATCCTAGTCAGTTTTGACTAAAGTTCAAATATCTTATAGAATGAAAATTTAAATGCTATTTGTACTTAATGTAATCTCATATCTTACTCCTAGGAAAGTGTTTTAAGCATTTTTGTAATCTTGGAAATGTATCCACGAACTGGAAATTCCATCTTTGAAATCATTTTAAGTGTTATCTTACAATTAGAACATAAAAATTGCATGATTGTCTTACATAGATCAGTTGTATTTTAAAAGTCAGGTTATGTGTCTGATCAGTTTTGTGATCTTAGCAATGTTTTTATTTCATCATTATATGTGTACCTAAATATGCAAAAATGTCTTTTGAAAACTGAAGTTCCACTTAGCTATTTGTAATATATTTAATCTAAAGGAAAGAAGACATGTTGGCAAAACTTGTTAGTGTGTGAAACTTGATTAGCTTACTGTCATTCTATCTTGTGTAATTCTCAGCACTGAGAGTATGTTGAAAATATAAAATTGTTGATGTCAGTTTCTTACTACACCCTCCCTTAGCAAGTGAAACTGTATATTTGTTTGCCTCCTATGTTTTTGTGCCACAGGGTGTTTTAAGAATAGTAAATTTATATGGAACTTCATGTTAGTGCATATTTATGAGTACTAAAGTAAAAGCATACCATTCGCCTAAAATATTTACAATTCTGGTGTATTTAAAGCTATAAGAAGAATCATTTCTGGGCTTGTGATGTTAATATTGCCCCCCTACTGGGGTTATTTGTCCTTGGGTTGAAGGGTTGGAAATCGTGCCAAATGGGATAACATTGCCGGTGGACTTCCAGGGGAGGAGTACGGGGGAGGCCTTCGTGCAGTTTGCTTCACAGGAAATAGCTGAAAAGGCTCTAAAGAAACACAAGGAAAGAATAGGGCACAGGTGGGGATGGATGGTTGGTTGGATACGTCACTTTTCTTATGGTAAATGATAATTAAATCCATATTCTCTCTGCTTGAAAGGAAATGTATCTATTTCCTAGTCCTAGTTAATAATTAAAGTGTTAAAACTGTTAAGTTACTGTCAGATGCTAAAGTTACATGCTAAAACTTGAATGCCATATTTGTATAGACAAATGTTTAAGGTTAAATTACTCCCAGTTATTTTAGATGCATTTGCCATTTTAAAAGGTTCTTAATTTCTATAAGCAACCATAAGTCCATGGAGTCGAGAGACTATGGCTTTAAAAAAAATTTAGTGTAAACAATGGCTTTAGCTCAATGTCTAGTAAATTAATATTACCATAAGAAAATGTGATAACTTTCTGAACTTGTTTTATAAAGTTGAAATGCCACAAACTTTCTTGCTGTATATAAACTTGCATTGTAACGTTAAGCATAGCTTTCAAGAAATTGTCACAAAAGGTTTTATTCAATTTTGCTTGTGACTATTTTTCATTGAAGCATGCGCTTACCTATGCTGATTCTTACTAAGAAGCATAGGATATGTGGGGTATTTGTTACAGGCAAAGTAATTGTAGCATTGAGCTAGAATGTTGGTGAAGACCGGCTTTTCAGCTCACTTGTTGCATATTGCCAGTTAATTCAAATGTTGAAATGTTAAGTTGAGTGGAATTCATTCCCTCCTAAAACATTTTACTTTTAAGTAACACTCCTCTCCCACCCTTAAGGTTGGGCTGTAGTAAAGTTTTAAAATAATAAAAAAAGGAGGAGTTTTAACTTTCCCCCTGAAAAATGACATTTTTTATAGTCAAGAGTAAAATCTGGTCATTGCCTATGCAAATATAAAGAAATCTGGCTTTTAAAGTATTTTGTCAGTTTCATGGCTATGACTAGAATATTGTCTTGTGTAATTATACCTGTATGTGAAATGAAGGACTCACTAGATTTTCTATATGAACAATGTTTTAGGTACATTGAAATCTTCAAGAGCAGCCGGGCAGAAGTTCGAACTCATTATGATCCTCCTCGAAAGCTAATGGCTATGCAGCGGCCAGGTCCTTATGACAGGCCTGGTGCTGGCAGAGGCTATAACAGCATTGGTAGAGGAGCTGGGTTTGAAAGAATGAGACGTGGTGCCTATGGTGGAGGTAGGTGTACATAAGAAATGAGGTGCAATGGGGCGGGGGGGGGGGGGGGGGAAGGCTTCTTGTTAAGTAATGACTTCTCCATTAATCATTTCAGGGTATGGAGGCTATGATGACTACAATGGATATAATGATGGATATGGCTTTGGGTCTGATAGATTTGGAAGAGGTAAGGTAAGAATTATACATCTAAGCTGGAGGATACCTACACTTTTTTAAATCTAGACCTCAATTACTGTTTTTCAGGAATGTCTGATCATAGATATGGAGATGGTGGGTCTACTTTCCAGAGTACAACAGGCCATTGTGTGCACATGAGAGGATTACCTTACAGAGCTACTGAAAATGATATTTACAATGTAAGTTTCTCATTAATTTGTTGGATCTAACATGTATATATGTATATGCATTTTTGATCTTAAAAGAACAGATGGATTTTCTAGAAGCTAGTTTTTTAAGAGCATAACCTGATTCTTTTTATGCCCAGTTTTTCTCACCACTCAACCCTGTTCGAGTACACATTGAAATTGGACCTGATGGCAGAGTGACTGGAGAAGCAGATGTTGAATTTGCTACTCATGAAGATGCTGTGGCAGCTATGTCAAAAGACAAAGCAAATATGCGTAAGTCTATGTTGGACTTTGTATCTAGGACATTTACCATAGTATGCATAACAATGATTGTGAATATTAGTGAAGAGCATTTGATTCAAGTGGTTGGCTTGGTGCATATGGGCTAGTTTCATATAGTATTTGGATGATAGCTTAAATTAATTGAAGTATAGAAGGATAGATGTTAAAATGTAGTGTAGTGCTTAATATTTAGCATATTAACTTTTAGATTAAAAATTTCACAATAAGTAACAAATCTTTCAAACCTTTTTCTCATTTCAGAGCACAGATATGTAGAACTCTTCTTGAATTCTACAGCAGGAGCAAGCGGTGGTGCTTACGGTAGCCAAATGCTAGGAGGCATGGGTTTGTGTAAATATCACTTTAGTGTCTTTTTTTTAAGCTAACCTTGTATGCCTTTTCTCTCATTTCAGAACACAGATATGTAGAACTCTTCTTGAATTCTACAGCAGGAGCAAGCGGTGGTGCTTATGGTAGCCAAATGATGGGAGGCATGGGCTTGTGTAAATATCGCTAGTTTTTTTAAAAAACAAAACATTTTTATATCTAAGTCGAGTTAAGGTATAATTTGATTATGTTTAACTGAGTTTAGTGTTACCTAAGTCAGATCCTAGATTCCTTCCATTCAGATGAGTTTAAGAAATTTGTATTGGTTAAGTGTAGAAAAGTTTAATAGTTAAGTAGTAGAACTTGTTAGATTAGTGACTAGGTTTGCAGATTGGCTTTTATGTTTTGGGGGAGGGAACTAAATTCTTAAGAGAGTTAGTTTGACTATATAGTAAGGTCATTAAAAAGGACTTAGCAAAAAGTCATTTTAAAGTAACTTGTTAAATGAATATGGGATGTATGGTGTCCAGTTACACTTTGAAGGATGTCTTTTCATTATTGCATCCATATTAAGTTCAGTGTAAAAAGAATAGTTTAAGCAGCTTTATACCTCTATTGAATCCTGTGGATCTAGTCTTGCTAATAGTTATATACTATTAGCTTTACACGGTACAATAATGGAGGAATGAAATGCTGTTAAAAAGTAACTTGGAAAGCTACCTAGAAGAGGGTTGGTTATAGGACAAGAAGTCAACTCTGGAAAACCATGTAGATTTAGAAGTGCAAGCCAGGTACCACCAGGTACCACATGGCCTTGGGAACAAGAACCTAATGTTTTCTTAACTTAACAGCAAACCAGTCCAGTTACGGTGGTCCAGCTAGCCAGCAGCTGAGCGGGGGTTATGGAGGAGGATACGGTGGTCAAAGCAGCATGAGTGGATATGGTAAGCATCTCTTTAATTGTGATTTAAATATTTTTTTAGGAAGGCAAGTTCATGTAGCTGGGGGAATAAAATACAGTTTCCTTTGTGGAATTGGGCTCATAACAGTAGAGGGTTTTTTTGTTTTTGTTTGTTTTTAGGGGAGGGAGGTGATATGTTGAGCATTATTAATTGCCTTATTAAACTTTGAGAAATGAGCATTGGGGGAAGTGTTTTATAAATGGCACCTTAGTAAATAATCATAACTGTTGCTGTCGAGCCAGAAAACTTATCTGCCTCCATTAAGAGTAAAAAATTGTGCCTTTTGTGTTTATGTTTTTAAGCTTTTTTTATTAGTAACTTAAGTATTTTAGATTGGGTTAATTAAATGGCAGAATGGTGGTTGGGATCTGGATTGTGTTTTCTAGACAATAAAATTAGGATTGGTTTTGGTTTATTTTCAATTGGTCTAAAGAATGGTGATTTTGGTATTATAGTCTTACCCTACAAAATCCTTTTGCAGACCAAGTTTTACAGGAAAACTCCAGTGATTTTCAATCAAACATTGCATAGGTAAATATTTTCTCGAAAAATCTAATTTAAATTTCCAATAGCAAATTTTTTTTTTTATCTGTTGTAATACTTTCTATAGCAGTCAATGGCTCTGACTTATAACACCATGGAGGCTGCCATTTTGGGCACAGTGAGTTTTGCCTTTAGTCCAACTTTGTAGTCTCACTTTCTGCCCATCATGAATAGGAAAAGCAAGAGACTTCCCCCTGTGCTCCCTATTCATTCATCTGCCATTCAATAACATTGTGAATGTTTTATGTTAATTTTTTTTAAATGCTTGCTTAGTTTTAAAATCATTGTGGAGTAATTTTGCAATTTTTGAAAAACACTAGTTTTCCTTTAAACTTTAAGTTTCCTTAAAGATCCATTAAAATGGTAGCACCTGGAGTATGGCAAGTTGGTACAGCAGTGAAGGGGTTAACGGAGGACTGTTTGGAGTAAGGGTCCCCCTATCCCAAACATGTTTCTCCCTCCACTTAAAAACAGCAGCCATTGTGTACTACTACAAACAAATTTATTTTTTTGATACTATTTAACTTGGCTGGTACTTTTGAAATGGCTTTTAACTATTTCAACTGTATTTCTTTGCAGGGAGCCAAGGAGCGATGAACAGCAGCTACTACAGTAGCGGGAGCCGTGCATCTATGGGAGTGAACGGAATGGGAGGGATGTCTGGCATGTCCAGTATGAGTGGTGGATGGGGAATGTAAATCCTGATCACTGACTCTTGGTCAACTTTTTTTTTTAAAGAAAAAAACAAACAAAAACGAAGTTTAACAGTTTTGCAATACAAGCTTGTGATTTATGCTTACTGTAAGTGAAATCAGGATTGTTTTAAAAACTTCAGGTTCAGTATTTTTGAACATGGAAAAACATTCATCTAGGATGTAATAACCAAGTTGAGTAAAGACTATAACTGTTAAACAATTTCAGCTTTTCTCAAGGTAGTTATGTTGTAGGAGTGTACTTAAGCAGTAAGCGTATTTAGGTTAAAGCAGTTTCAATTATGTTAAATGTTGCTCTTATACCACATTACATGGAACACTGTTTGAGATGCATGTTGGGAGACATGCTTTTTTGTAAAACAAAATATAGGAGCTGTGTCTGCGATTCAAAAGTGAAACATTTGGCATGTTTGTTCTAGTTTATTTCGTTTACTATCCTGTAAGGCACGTACGTTTAAGCTTTTTTTTTTTTAAGTTAATGGGGACAATTTTGAGACGCAATACGGATACTTTAGGATTTTGGTCTTGGTGTTTGTATTAAATTCTGAGGCCTTGATTTAAATCTTTCATTGTATTGTGATTTCCTTTTAGGTGTATTGCGCTAAGTGAAACTTGTTAAATAAATCTTCCTTTCAAAAACTGGAATACATATTGTCCTTACTTGGAAGTGTCGTTATTTGGCACATTATCTTATAGCCACTATCCAATGTTAGTGCTAAATTTTCTCACCATTCCCTGTTAAAGTGGTTGGAATTCCCTATTGCCAGTTTTGGTCAAGAGAAAAGCACAGAAGCTCACCTTCAGAAACCTGAAAGCTATCCAGTAATGTTTGGAACTGCATTTGCTGTAGGAGACTTGAGCACTCCAAATGGCTGTTGGGTCATCAGCATATCTTGTGCTTACTGGTGTCTATAGAGTGAAAATATGTGCCAAAGGAATCAAGTAAAGATCATCTTGGGAGGTCTTCCTTGTAGAGCTGTATAGAAATTTTGAAGTCCAGGATTGTGACTGGTTAATAGGGCTGTTTCTGTACAGGGTAAAATGGTGATTAAAAAGTGGTATGTGTATGCTTATACTGCTTTGAATTTGTATATAATAATGCAGGCTTAAGTTTTCTATGATTAGTCCATTTTATGGCAGATAATTTTCATTAATAGGGTTTTAAGATGTGATTAGAACAAAGAATTGGAAAATGATTTTTACAGAAGTACTTGGGATATAAATTTATGTAGTGTTGGAAGTGAATGGCTTATTAACCCAAATGTTTGTGATAGTACACTAGTGTTTTAACAGATTATACTGTGGAAAGTGTAATTGCCTAGGAGAACTAACGAATTGCTTGTGCCAAGATATTCTCAAATGGTGGTAGGGATAGGCAATTCCCTGGAAGCCAGACCTACAATAGTTCTGTTAGCATTGTTGACTCTGAAGTTGAAAATGTTTGCTTTTATCTTTTACTACCTGATTCAACTTAATTTGAACATGGATTATAATCACCAATTACTTGGACTGTTAATTTCAGATAGTATATATACTCTGGGACAAAATAGCGTAGCTCCTAATGACTATAAAGAACTTGGTGGGATGGGGAAAAAAGAGTGCCTTAACTATTTGCCTTAATAATACTCTTTCTCTCAGATAGCAGTGTTAGAAGAGCAAAGTCAACATTGAACCATAGAAAAGATGGATGTGAAGGAGGGAGCAATTTTTTTGTGTGAAATACTGATATTTCTTTTTGTGTTTTAAGTTTATATTTTACTTCTGGTCTAAAAGTGAGATATTCAATGTACATAGCATGCTGCCTGCTTGTGTTTTTGTTAACCGTAGAAACAAATATTGGTTTCAAGGCAGAGTAATAGTAAAAGTTAGGCAATTGGGGTGTTAACTTGTCCAAATTAACAAAGCTAAGAAATGTCTTCAGGCCAGATTCGAATCAAGACTGCCCATCTCTAGACCAGACTATTTACTGAGCCTGCCTACCTTCTTCAACCCTTTCCTTTATGGTTTCATAAAAACTTGGTCACCCTTTAAATATCACCAGCCTATTGCCAGAAATGACCCAGAGGATGGGACTTTACAATGAAATCTTGAGGGGAGGAAATTAAATCCCTGAATTAGGGAATTAGCCTGTAGAAGCCACAGCTATTAGGACTCCCAAATAATCAGTAAAGATCAATTTGGGAGCCATTTAAAGGGTGCTATAGTTTCTTTCTCCAGTGTTGGGTGGCCTTTTGTACATTGGCCTTGATAAATAAGACCTGTCTTGAAACTTTTTAATATCTGCCACGGTTCATTCTTTACAACTGCTCTCTTTAAAGGTTGCAAATTTTTAGCTGCTAAATCCAATGTTTTTTTCTCTCAGTCCTCCTTTAGACCTAGCTTTTTGACATGTGACCACTACTTCTGGATGTGATACTGCCTCCTGGTTCTTACCAGATGATTTCTTCTGTTTCCTTTGCTGAGACACAGGCTGGTACAGAAATGGCATCTTGTTTCAAACCTTTTCATCCTTCACTTCTGGAAATTTCTCAGCACCGCTTTGTAGAATTTCTTGACTTCATAAGCAGCATAGCCCAGGTGCCACCCAAGATCCCCCCCCCCCCATTTGAGCTAAAAAATTCCAGTTGGAAGTCCTCAGAAGCCAAAAGTTAAACCAACATTCAAACGAGAATGCTTTTAAAACACTAAGCTGGTGATTTAGCCTTATCTTGAAGAAAAGGGTACCCAGATAACATCCAGTATAGCCTATTCTACTTTTGGACAGGTAGAAATAAACTAGCAGTTATTTCCTAATTCAAAATATTTTTCCTTTTGCAACTTCTACTCATTGGGGTCAAGAAATTTCATTACCTCCACATATAAAGAAGTACCTGAATACTATTTGTAGTATATAACTTTCCCTCTCCAGTTCTTTCTAGGTATATCCATCCTTTTAGTTCCTATAAAGCATAAACTCGAGGCCTTTGGGCTTATCCTTTGGGATACCAATATAGCCATGGTTTTTCTAAAATGGGGTTTCCTAGAACTAAACACAATTCAGGTTGAATTTAATTAGGGTGGAGTGCATTTTTAATACCTCCATATAGCTCAAGATTTATCATTGCTTTATAATCACCTAGATTTTAAACACTGCAGTGGTGACTTAAAAAACTAGCCCTCTCTGCTTCCCCTTCTACCTGGTTCTGTATGATAATCTCTCTGGGTTTTAGACTCATTGATGCATTGTTTTATTCATTTCAAAATCTAAAGACATCCTCAACAAAAAAACCTTGAACCAAAAACATCTGATAAAGTTAACCAGGAATCATCTTTGGTGCTCTAGCACCTCCAGGATAAAAGTGTAAATAAAGCCATTTTAGAACCCTTCTTCCCACAGGTAAATCTGGCTGCTTCAGCTCCTGATAGATTACCCTAACATTCTATAAAGCCACCTGATTGGTCTGTTTCCCATCCTCTCACCCCCTTTCTTGACATTCTTTTTAGAAACCCTAACAATTCTGAGAGGCAAGAATTGGAAAAACGAGGTTAAATGACTTGCCTAGAATCACAAAACTAGAACAGATCAAAAACCAAATTTGAACCCATATCGACTGCTGTCTAGCTGCCCTGGCATGACCTTTTGAGATTACTTTTAGACAGATGCACGTTTTGTGTTTGCTTATCTATGCTGTATCCTTCCCTAGAACACAATCTTGGGGACAGTCTTTTTTCAGTATATGCTTCATTCAAATAATGCCTATAATATAATCAATCTTTTCATTTCTTAACTTGGTTACTAAGATACTGGAGTGGTTTGCCATTTCCTTCTCTGGCTCATTTTACAGATGAAGAAACAGGTAAAGTGTTAAGTGACCAGGGTCATGGCTAGTGTCAAAGCACATATTTGAACTCTGTTCTTTTGTGCTCTCCACTTAACCCTTTGCATAAGGTATATTAAGTGCTAATGAAAGTTGAAATGAATTTAATCTTCCCTAGTTAATCCCCCAAAATCAATTCAAGACTTAAGGGGAATAGCTATTGCCTCTTGTAATTCCCACCTCCTTTACTTTGTAAGATCTTCTATGACTAGTCATGAGTCAGTTCAAATCTCAGCTGTAATAGTTTCACATGGCATTTTGCATCTACTTGGTGTGTTAAATATTACTTGGCACTTGTTACAGTTTTTCCAACTAGATGTTCCTATTCCCTTTATATTTGGTATGGGACTTTCTAGTGACAGAGCCAGACCAGGCATCTCCACCCCACCCTAACTGACACTTCGTCTTAATCTCAAACCCAGCTGAATGTTCCAAAGGAGATCATCTTTGCAGAATTTACTTCAGGGATAATTTAGATAAGCTAAAAATTGCACTGGTTTCTCAGTATACAATGGAGGCTGGAAAAGGTTTGAAAAAGGGTGAATTGGGTTTCAGACAATTAGAGGTCAGGTCAGTAACTTGGTAGAGATGTATATTTTAGGAATCGGACTATCAACACTGAATATGCTGATAGTTGAAGCTTTGGATGCTGTTTGAGATCAAAGCTTGAGCATGGGATTGAAGCAGGAAATTAGAAGCCTAGGCAAGTGTGGAAAAGGACCAATATTTGTGCAGAATGAAGCAGTGTCAGATGGAAAAGATGAAAAAAAGGAACTAGATGTGATGGATTATTGGTGATGGCCAATGGCTGAGGAATGAGTTGGTGCAGCAGCAGCAGAGATAGGTTTTTGCTCTACTCGAGGCAAGTCATTCCTTTGATTTTCACTTTTGGTTAATCCGGATCTTATAAAATGCACTTCCTATATATAGCCTTGTTCACCCTGAATGACTGAGTCTCTGTAAATCTGATCCTTGATTCCAAAGGGGAAAGGGGAGGAATAATGCTGTGCTGGGGAAATCAGTACTTTGTTCCTGTTCAGATCGATTGGCCTTTTGTCAAGTCAAAACTATTCTGGAACTTCTAAAATAATTTTTTGAGATTTACCACCATCACATAGCTTTTAAGAGGTTGGATTAATAAGATGGGCACTAGGTACTGTTTCTGTGGATTAGGCTTTTGTCCCTTCTGTGAAAAGGCAATAGCATTTAAGGTTTAGTAGTACTAGTTGTAGCTTATAAGGTTCCTGGTAGTATTGTGCAACAATTATTTTAGAGGTCAGGAAGTAGCAGCTGCTCTCAAATCCTTTTCAGATATGCTGGCTAATTCCTGAAAAACTTGTTAGTTGCTTAGTTTCAGACAATCCACAAGCATTTATTTGTTGGTACCTATTATGTGCCAATTATTGTGCTAGTTGCTAGGGATGCAAATAGATTTAAATAAAACCATCCCTTGAATATAATCAACTATTTAATAACCCAAGTGTTACTGTTTCATCCCATCTTAGAATTGAATAGGGAAGGAAAGCATTAAATCAGGTGGACCAAAAGTGTTTTACAGATGTGGTTTATAGGTCATTCTAAATATACAGGATGGAAGTCCGGTTACCCTGGAGAAGAAAAATGGCTACGTGGCCTGGGAATCAGGAGTCTGGATTTTTTTACTCAGTGGCCCTTGCTTGAATGAATCACTTCCACTCTTGAGGCCTGTTTTTTTCCTCTACAAAGACTACATGCACACACTTGAACAAAAGCTTTTATTGTATGTATCCTATAGGCATGGGAAACAAACCTTGGTATTTGTTTAACTCAAGGGCAGGAAAAACAGGAATTGGAAAAGCTTTCAAAGTTGAAAAAAAAAATCTGTACATAGAGTCCCAAATAATGTTGATTATTTTACAAATGAAAAATTTCAGTAGCAAAATCTTAGAGAGATTCATTGTGCAGGAAAAACAACCATTCTGAAGATCCGAATTTGAGAGCAAGGGAGAAGTAGGGAGTTCTAGACCATAAAAAAGCACGCCTTTAATATTCAGCACATTAAAGAACAACATACATTAAAAAGTATATGAAGTGTACTGTTAACCCATTTCTCACTCAAACCCCTCTGAAAATTTGCAAAATGCAGATTGTGTCAACAGTACTCCCAAAGAAGACCTAGCTACTGTCCTAAGGCCTTTGTTCTTTTCCCAGAAAGTGTCAGGCACATTTCTTTAAAATGATCAGAAATTGCAATTCACATTCGTGACCCCTAGGAAGAATTGGAGGAGCATCTCTGAAGCAGAAGGGTGTGGCAGGCATCACACACGCGTACAGGCCTCGGGTAAGATGGCAGTGCAAGCTCATTGCTTGAACACGTGTTACAAAAGATGTGTCCACAGTTCCGACAGTGATGCTAGAGCATGGTCAAAAAAATAGCAATGATAAAGCAGGTGGAGTTAGTCATGTTCTGGTTTACACTTTCAAAATATACTTTCAGACTATGAAAGCAGGACTCAATAATTTTGCCTTGGGGAGATAACAGGACACAGTGGGGTTGTACCAGTAAGTGCCACTTTTATAATAAGCTGCCCAGGGTATGCTATGGAACATTAAAGAATAGGAGTGGAAAGAGCCTTAGGAGAGATTGTGCTGTCCTCCACTTGGTGGTGTCACTCAGTGGAACCAATAGTAGCCTTTAGCCAGTCTTTTTCTGCCAGGCCACCTTATAAAAGGATCTCTCCCAGCTTAATTTTGCCTACAGTCAGCCTTACAGCCTCCACTTAACTGATGACTTTTGTCTGGGTAGAGCTTGGATTTCGTTCTAACAATGTTACTTCAAGATTATTGCAAGTAATTTACCTGCAAACAGAGTAGAGGCCCCTGCAAAGGAGGTGCTGAGCTGCTTGGATATGAGAATATTTTCTCAATGCTCAGGCCAAGGGAATGAAATGGGTAAATGCTAACAAGTCAGGTAGCAAAAAAATACTTTATACTTTTGACACACTTTTTAGACCAGGTTTAAGGGAGAATGTAAATTTTATTTCTCTGAATTTGGAAAATTGAGAAAACTAGTCAAGGCCTGAGCCTCAGAATGATAGGCCCTTACCTTCCTCCGGGAGATGGAGAACTCTTTCTCACACTGTTTGCAGTACGTTGCTTCATCATCTTTTAGCCAGGTGTGACCCTAAAGAGAAAGGAGCCCTTCAAATCTGATTTTTCTTTGCCAGAATGAAACCAAATGAAGACAAGTCTGAGGGGCCAGTGTTGCCAAGTGGCACTCTTTATAGCAGGGACATTAAACTGAAGCCAACCCCTGGAACAACTGAAAATTTTAGAATTATGAATGTTTTTAGGTAATTTTTCTTAAATGTAAATGGTGGAGTGTAATGAGCACCTGGTTTAGAGGTAGAAGACTTGGGTTGCACTTTTCTGGTCTTGTTTGTTGCTTGTAACATGCTGGGCTTTGGTTTCATCATTCTATACAATGAGGAAGTTGGCTTAGATGACCTAGTTATCTGATGACTATTTTTCTGTAAAATAAGCCAGTGTATGTGGCATTACACATGTATATTACTAGTATTTTTATAGCTATAGGTCACCAAGATTTGCCATCATGTCTGAATTATCTCTTCATTTCCATTACCAAAACACTCCTTCAGGATTTCATCACTTTTTGCTGGACAAAGACAGTCAATCTTTTTGCCTCCAGTTTATCCTCTTTCCGAAACATCCTGCCCTTTGTTGTCATCTTATTAATGTACATATTACTTTTGTTAATTGTACATATTACTCTCCTGCTCAAAGCCTGTCCAACATTTCTCATCATTTACTGGATAAAGTTCAAACTCCAAGGCCCAGCATTAAAACTCCATACTTTGACTCCCACCTACCTAAAGGTTTCTCACTTTCTTCCTGTCACATACCTCATGCTAGTCTAGCCAAGTCATTCTTCAATTTTCCCTTCTGTGTGCCCTTCTCTCTAATCCTTTCCAAGTCTAGCTTAAATATGTGTTCCATGAAGCCTTTCTCCTAATCACTTTCACTGGGAAATAGGTTCAGGATGTATGTCAGGTATATTGGGAGTTTTGGAGAAAAACCAGAATCTTTCTAGCTTACTTATAATCCAGTACCTTTAGTGCCTTATTGACTTCTTTTATATCTTCCATCTTCAGCTTTGATCTGAAAAGAAAATGTTTAATGACAAGGACAGTTCTGATAGGAAAAAAACCATCAAATGATGTTTACTGAAATCCAAGAAAAGTTTTTGTTAAAATAAAATATATTTTGGAATTAACCCCCAATCATTTTCCTCTTTGCTTATGTATTGTCTAGGAGTGTTTTTCTTTCATTCTAATTTCTGATTTTAATCTGTTTCTACTTGGGTTTAGGATTAGTCTGAACACTTAAGAATGTACAGCTTTTAAGTATCATATTACATATATAGTTAACAGAATTATTGTGGAAAAAGGAAACTAAAACAATATATACATACACACACATATACATATACACACACTTAGCTCTAAGCTGGCATTGAGAAAACTGGGTCAAGATGACAGTTTGATATACTAGGCCATTTCATGAAGAAAATGTGCCATAGAAGCTTATCCTGACATTTAAATGTGAATGATGGAGGAATTAAGTGTTTTGGTTTGTTTTGGTTGCCTAAGAGAGGGCAGGAATTTCTGTCCTCTTCCAGTTACAGAGGACAAACAAGGAAGAATAATAATGAAGGCAAGGATGACAAGAGGGCAAAATGGATCTTCTGGCATGAAGGTGCCCAAAATGGTGCTTAAGATGGTGAACTTCTACAAAAGGCAAGAAAGGTCACATTTTAACCAGACTGAATGACACAGAGCAACAAAGTGCCTTGTTCAAGATTACAGTGATTAAAGAGCTCACCTAGGGCTTTTGAAACTCATCTACAGCTAGCAGTAGGTGGGTCCTTTGCATATATGCACGAGATCACTAAACTAAACCCTTGTCAGAAATCCCTCCCTTTTGTTCTTAAGTGTGGTCTTAAAAAATATTATTTCCCTCATTATATATAAAAACTTTTAACAAAGCTCAAAATTCTCTTCTTTCCCCCTTCTGAAGACAGGAAGTAGTCTAGGAAATCACTTTTAGGAGTGAAGCCAAAGAAAACACCATAAAACTCAAATTTCTGGAGTTTGTAGTTTTGAGTGGTCAAATTGCTAAAAACTATTTTCCTTTTTTTTTTAACCCCTACTTTCCATCTTACAATTTATATTATGTATTGGTTCCAAGGCAGAAGAGCAGTAAGGGCTAGGTAATGCAGGTTAAGTGACTTGCCCAGGGTCATACAGCTAGGAAGTGTCTGAGGCCAGATTTTAAACCAGGACCTTCTGTCTCTGGGTCTGGCTCTCAATCCACCGAGCCATCCAACTGCCCCTAACATTTTCCTTTTTTAAAAATAAATGTCAAAGCCTGAGTAGGGTAATATAACAAAATAAAAATGGGGGTAAAAGAACAAGCAGCCCTGAAAGTCACATGTGTTACAAGCTACCACTTTTTCCTCTTATACTCCACCTACAACTGAAAAGATTCAGTCATAATCACCAAAGTCTTCCTTCTTCCCAGCTCTTGCCATTAATCTTAGCCCATTAAATTTTAGCTTCTTACCAAAAATGCATAATTCTGTAAATAGCCATTTGGAGAGATTTCCTTTCAGACAATTTTAAAAGATACATTTTCTTTTACACTTGTGAATTTAAATTTGTTCTGGGTTATACCTTAATGATGTGCTGCCCTTCACTGTTCGTAATATCACTAGAGGACAGAATTTAGCATCCTATGCACAAAGACTTGGGAGACTTGCCAGTGTAGACAACTCATCTATTTAATCTTGCTACTTAGAATCATGCAAGGTAGGGTCATAAGCTTCTTGGCCAGATTCTGATCAACACCGTTTCACTGACTTGGGAAGAGACAAAGAAGGCATGATTCTCAGGACCACAGATGACATAAAACTGGAAATGCTAGCTGATATGCAGTATGAGACAAGCCTATTCTTATGCAGCAGCATTCAATTCAATTGCTGATCTCCCGGACCTCTCTAGTTTCATCATACTTTTCTTGAGGTGGCCAAAGAATAATAAAAAGTAATAAAAACATCAAGGAGGGGAAAGGGATCCAAATAGAAAGAAACTATGAAAAACACCACTGTGTGACTATCTTAGGTATGCTTCTTAAAGACTAAAGAACATCAGAAAGAGAAGGGTGTGGAGTAAAAAAGAGTGGATGAGAAAGATTCCATGGTGAATATGAATACCCTGAGGAGCAGATAAGTGGCTCAGTGGATAGGGCACCAGGCCAAAAGACTAGATGGGTCCTGGGTTCAAATGTGACCTCAGATACTTCCCAGTTGTGTGATCCTGGGGCAGTCACTTAACCTCAATTGCCTACTGCTCACTGTTCTGCCTTGGAACTGATATTCAGTAACAATTTAAAGACAGAAGGCAATGGTTTAAAAAAAGGAAAAAGTGAATGGGCTGGTTAGTGAACAGGTTTTTGGTGCTCAAAATGGTTCTTGATATGAGTCAGTTGAAAGGTCCATTTGTTCAAATTAAGTTGAACTTGGGAACTTACTGGCTAAGGTGCAATCCCATTTCCTGTAGTGCTTGTTCCTGTTCTTCACAAATCTTTTGTAATTCTTCTTTCTTCTCATATAGTTTCTGAAGTTCCTATAAATAACAAACCAAATATTTTCTAAAGAATTGAAGACTCATTTTTTAAGGATAATCATAACAGCAACACTTTCCTAATTTACAACCAGGGACAGGAAATTCCCTGAAGCCACAAGAGAACTGACTGTTATCAGGACTAATGTATTGGATTTCTTTGAGTGACTGACCTACTGTTCTTAGCCACAAAAAATTACTTTATCCAAAAACTAACTCAGGAAGATTTTTAGAAATGGGACTCTAATAAACAGATGAGAAACGACTACCCTGCTGGCTATATCCCATCCTGGAATACTATTGTGCTTTAAGAAATTATGAAAGGGAGGGCTTCAGAAAAACCTGGGAAGATTTATGAGATGATGTGCAGGGTGAATTGAGCAGGGCTGGGAGAACACTGAACCCAGTAAGAACAATATTTTAAGGAGAATCAACAGTGAAAGACATAGCTACTCTGATCAATACAGTGATCCATGACAAAAGGACTCATGAAAAATGCTATCTACCTTTAGAGAGAGAATGGATTAAGTCTGACTGCAGAATGAAACATTTTTTGACTTTTTCTTTGAAAACATAGCTAAGGTTTGAAAGTTGGTTTTGCATGACTTCCTATATATAATGGATATCATATTTCTTGTCTTACCAGTGAGTGGGGAAGGTGGACAGTGCGAGAGAGAGAATTAGAACTGAAAACAAAATAAAAAAATCTCCCTCTCCACAAAACAAACAAAAAAGATAAATCTCTATCTTAGTGTGAATCTGCTTTGTAATCAAGCCTTCAAGTAGTACTTATATTAGTGGGTTCCTAAATTTTTATTTTTTGAAATAACACTTTTGGAAAAATAATTTTAAAATCTAGATAAGAACACTTGGATTTTATCTCCTAGGAAATATAAGATTCAAAGACATGAATAAATATGAATAAATACTGTTTTGCTGGATGGAAGTAGGCTACTTGTGAGTGGACAATTAGCTGGTTCCTTGTGAAGGAATTGCTAACACTTTTTTTTTTAAACACTCACCTACTGTCTTAGAATCAATACTGTACAATGGTTCCAAGTGAAAACAGCAGTAAGGGCCATGCAATGGGGGTTAAGTGACTTGGCCAGGGTCACACAGCTGGGAAGTGTCTGAGGTCATATTTGAACCCAGGACCTCCCTTTTCTAGGCCTTGTTCTCCATCCACTGATATACTTAGCTGCCCCCAATTATTAACATTTTTGAAAAACCAATAATCCATTTGTAAGACCTATTTACAGCACCAGGAGTTGTGATATAATCTAAGCAGTATCTTGAGCCTATAAATTTATTATTCATAAGTTATGGTGGGCCCCCCAAAAATCACACTGAAAATGAAAATGCAATCAATTGTCTGAGGGGATAGTAAAATTTCAGACTTTAGATATATGAAAAGGGTTTGAACAGGGGCTTTATATTGGTGAAGTGGACTTACAGAAAGTGGTAACATTCTATGAGACCTCTCTATAAGCATTTGGGTGAACTACTGGGTTGGGCTGGTTATTTGCAATTCTCCCTCTGGGACAGTCTGACCCTATAATTGGCTAAACATAAAAACTAGGAGACCCTCATACTGTAATTAAGACAGTCAGGTTTCAAATGAATTTCTAATCCTACTAAGAGAAGAGAAGGTGCCTTTCAGTAACTTTGGCAGGGAATCAGGTAGGGTAGATCTCGGAAATTTTTTTCTAGGGAAATATATCTCCTTAATATGGCCTTAGTTCCTTAGCAATGGGATCCTGGGCAAAACAATAACCTCAGTTGCCTTGTCCTTACTGATCTTCTGCTTTGGAACCAATACTTAGAATTGTTTCAATTCAGAAGGTAAGGATTTTGAAAAAAGAAAAAACTATATATCCTTAGTTCAGACTAGATAAGCATGAATGAATTGGTTCTAAGGCAGCTGTGAACCTCTAAATTTGGAGGCTATTCCCTTTAACCCATGCAAAAGTCAGGGTTACTACGGGGTTCCAACTAGAAGTTTGAACCTACTCCAGAATGAACTCCAGGTTCTGGTTTGATATGAAACTTGTAGGGTCAGCCATCAGCCCTCTGGGATAACTACAGCAGGGCTAGAACAGTTCTCAGTGGTTTAGAATAACTCAAGACTAAGTAGGTTTTCCTGGGGCCATGAGAAGATAAGGGACCTTGTGTGGTCCTAGAATCTTTAAGGCTCTGGAAGTGGGGTGATTAGGTTTTATCTGCCCAAACGTATTTGCCATTCTGTTTATTGATATTTTTTTATGTGATCAATAAATTTAATGAGACCCTGTCCTTGATGAACACTAAGCCATTCTTTAAAGTAAAACTAACCACTAGTAAGCCTAATTAAGACTGTCACTTTTAAATAAAAAAATAACTGAAGGACTAAATTAAACCCTCTTTGAATACTTCAAGACTCTTCTTTAGTATAGCTATTCCTTTTCAGTTAAATCACACTTCAAGGATTCTGAAGAAATCTATAATCACTACATCTATGCAAGAGGAAAAGGGTTTTTGGATGGTTTTTCCAAGATGTGAATTGACAAACACCAATTCTTGACCCTTCACATGCTGCCTATTTTACCTTTTTCAATCCATCTACTTGATGCAACTCTGTTTTGAGAAGAGAGGCAGCATCTTTTTCTTGCTGTAACTCTTTCTGAAGAGCTTGCCTTTGCTCTTTTTCTGACTTCAGCTCTCTTTCAAGACTCAAGCTGTTAAAAAAAAAAAAAGAGATGGTTTTAATTGGAGATTGTTATATTAGGGAATACAGTTGAAACTTGGGACTAGGGCACACCAAATGAAAAGTTACTTGATGTCTTATTTCTTGAGTTGGGAAATTCTTTTTCTCAGCTATCCTTCCAATCACTCTGTTTTCCCCCAAAACTTATATCTTCTATAACTTGTCTGTGAGACATGGCTTTTTATCAAGTGTTTTAAAAAAAAAAGGCAAACTGTTAAGTTGTCCCAGAAATCTAGAAAGAAAAACTGATGAGAATGTAGGTTAGAAAGGGGCAAGAGGGTAAACCTCAGGTTGTCTAGATAGTAAACAAGGTAGTTTTGGAGGAGAGAGGAAATAGGAACAACACTCCAATGAACATGAAACTTCTTCAGTCAACTGTTTTATTTGCTTTATGCACTACAATAAGTAAATCAATGACTTTTGCACTGGGCACTAGGATAAGAGGAATGGTAAAGATGACTTTGAAAATCAGAGACTAACTGTTACATCGTAAACCAGACAGGCACATGCATTGTTCCCAGAGTCCAACCCCCTTCCCCTAATCCAGCAGAAGCAGTTGGGTATCATTTACCATTGTTTGTCCAGTTGGGAGAGTTGCTGTTGTAGGGTTTCAACTTTGCTACCAAATTCTTGCTTCAGTTTGTTGTTTCTCTCTTCAGCCCCCCGCCTGGCCTTTTCAGACTGCTGTAATCTACACCAAAATATTTAAGATATCTATATGTCTAACCCATTGTTCAGAAAATAAATTAGAAAGCCCTGAGACTCAGCATCTTCTATGCTTCATTATTTCATCTCTCATAGTTAATTCTGAGTCTAAGCACTGGAAGCAAGGGCCTTAGAGTAGAGGTCCTTCTGACAATCCTGGTTAAGGAGACATGTATAAAATCCTCAGACTTTTGAGGCAAGATCATTTTGTTCCCTTCTCTGCTTAGAGAATTACAGTACCACTCTCTATAGGAAAGAGTGAATTTTCATTTTACAGACCTAGAAATTCTCAATTTCACAGAATTCCAGAGAACCTTGACAGTGAGCATTAGGTGATATCCATTACCTCTCTTCCATTTGTTTCATGGCAGACATTACTTGATTGGTTTTTCCTTCATAAGATATGATTGCTTCATTCTTCTGTTGTAAGCAGCTCTCTGCATTCTAGATGAGAAAAAAGTTAAATTCAGAAAATGAAAATTTATCCAATGTGTTATAAATAATAAAATGCTATATAAATGTCAGTTATAATCACAATTATTATATTAACAGTCCACAAGATGTCAGAGAATAATTTCAAATCAAAAGCTTTAGAATGTCTATTTAAAATATATTCTTAATGTCTTATTTTCCTACCAGTTAAAAAATATTATTAAATGCTGAGACTCCTGGCAATCTAAGAGCAAATCTCAGTTTTACAGGCAGGAAAGGAATGGGATAAAGAAGGGAGTTTTCACATGTTTGGCTCAAGGCCATAGTCACCAAATAGATTTTTGATCCTTTGCTTTCACCACCAGAGTGCACTTTCTTTGCTGGACATGATAAACTTGCTCTAATTGAGGGGAAAAAAAGTAACAATTAAACACTTGGGTAAAAAGATGGTGAATATAAGGGATAGGAACATGTCTTTCAAGAGTATTTATGGGAAGCAAGGAAGATTCTGTCAAAGAACAGGACTCACACACAAATATCTTGAAGGAGACTAAAGAAGCAGTCACTATGGCAACTCTTGGGGCATTCTTTTATTTGAGTCTCAAGTCACAGAATGAGTAGCTGGATAAATCAGAGCTGCTCAAATAGAACTGAACTAAATAGGTGAAATCTGACTTACGGTTCAGAGAGAAGTCAAGAAAGGAACTGGTAATTCCAGAATGCCTCTCTTAGTGTGTCCATGGTGAGAATCCATGGAGAGGACCCAAAGACAACTAATTAGAGAAGGGATAAATCTACCAAATTCTTTTCACTAGCACTGTTTGTGTTAAACATTTCCGTATTTTAATTTCTTTTTCATTTTTGGAGGAGAAATTTCTATAGCTTTGATATAAAAAGGTAAAGTGATATTTAATTGCTAAAAGTGGGGGTGTGCTTGCATAACAAGCAATTATAATCAACATTATATGTGTGTGTGTGTGTGTGTGTGTGTGTGTGTGTGTGTGTGTGTGTGTGTGTGTGTGTGTATGATTTAGAGGAAGTGATCTAGGCCATGAAAGATTACAGAAACAGTTCCAGAAAAGATATTTCTAAATCTTTAAACTAGTATTGATTCATGTTAAAAAGATGTTTCTATATTAGAAAGAAGGAAAGAGAGAGGCAAAGAGAAAAAGGAGTAAAATAAATCCTTAACAATTAGCACGATTGCTACTTTCAATATCTTTGACTTAGATATTAATAGAAGTGAAATATGAACCATAATGAAACATGATTTTCTGTGATTATTTATAAAATAAAGTGGTAAGCAAAACTTAAAAAAAAAATAGCAAATGTTTTAGAAGGGATAAGTGAATTCCTAGGATCAACATGAGGCATGTAAACAAGCCAGGGTTATTTGAAAATTAGCCCAATTCAATAGAAAATTTGAGTGGTTTCCATCTAATCAAGGCCTATTCTTTGCAGTAAAAGTCTACTCTTGTATGCTTGTCATTTTCCTGTCCTCCTGTCCACTTTGAGCAAAGAGAGGGAAGGAAATACAAGGAGATTGTTTGGTTACACATAAAAAGAAAGTTTAATATGTATTGAAATGGAAAAATTTGGAAACCAAACACTAACAAAAATCTACTTATATGTGATTGGTGTTGAACAATTAGAAAGCAAAGCAGAAGTAAACAGATCAGAGGAAGAATAAAAAAAGGCATTCGAAGGTACCTGGAAAAGAATAAAGAAAAAGGATGTATGACAAACAGTGAGGTCCGAGTTCCCATGTGGTATTTGGATGTATTGACTATATTTGCAAAGCTGATTTCTACCTGGGCTTTATGAAACATCTGCAAGTTAATTGCTTTTACTTCTTCCAGTTGTTGTCGAAGAGCAACTAGTGTATCTTGTTTTTCATGTGTATCCTTTTCTAGTAGTTTCATTGCAATCTCCATTTCTGTTTTCATTCCAATCTGCAGCTCCAATTCTTTCTCTAGTTCCTTAGGTGGAAGAGAGATACAAGGAAGTCACTTCTTTATTTAAGCTTATCATGGGAAATCATCTAGTTTAATTTTTTATATGGAGATCTTCTTGGTCAGGGCCTGTGATATTCGTGCTTAATATTGTAAACATTTGTTGGTTTTCCATGTACACCTTAAAGTAAAAACAAGTGTTTTGGAATCACAAGGCTGAAGGAGATTCTGAAAGGTTACGCAGGACACTGAAGGCAAGCTCATAACATATTTTCTTTGCATAATGTACTATGTATTTATTTGTAAGCAAAGCTGGCTCTGCATCATGCCAACAAAATCCTAGTGACTATTGATATGACTGACAAAACAAACCTTACTTTAAACTTTTGCATTTCTGTCTCCTTTCTTATTGATTTAGCAGCTGAATGCATTCTTAGAATTCTGGGCTAAATCGCTGAAAACATGTCGTAGGTTTTTTTGAACCTCTTTTAATGTTTTGTACTCACCATTCGGACTTTCTTTTCCTCTTTCAGCTGTTTCCATACATCACTATACATTTCATCCAGGCCTTGTCGAGTTTGTTTGTAAGTATCAAGCTCTACCTTTGTATCCTGTTTTGTCACCTGTATCAAATATAAATATTAGAGTACCCCAGACAACAATTCTTTTGCTCATTTATTTGAATGTAGTTACTAACTGGGATGAATGAATTTCAAACTTTTAAGGGGCCTGAAATCCTGCCTAAAACTGTAATAGCTAACTTTCATATTACAAAAGGAAAAAGAACAAACATTCATTGGTTTAATATAATTAGACAATCAAAAATGAATCAAAAGGGGCCTTGCTTTTTTGATGGCACTTTTAAAGGATTTATCTGGGGAAAAAAACAATTTAATGTAGGACTATTTCCTCTATAAAGCATTTACCTAGTTATCTTCTAAGCCTGTAGTTAAATCAGGAGAAAGAAACCATATGAAACCATTCTGCAGCCTACTTAGAAGGAAGAAGTATTCTCCTTCACATTTGTTTCCTCTTATAATAGCCCCCCAAACAATTTGAAAACAGGTTACTCTACAATTCCTAATGGATGAAGTATTGCCAGTGTAATGGTTAGGAGATGCCCTGGGCCGCCTTCCACAAGCCAGAACAGAATTTCTACTGGAGCAACTTCAAGGATACAATTGTTATTCAGTTCAAAGATGAGAGCTTGATGGATAAGAACACGCTTATTTTCTGTGGCCAGTTTTCTAAGTCCAATTTCTAACCTCTACACTCTTTTCACTTCTTTCCCGGATTAATTCATTCTGTTCTTTTAACTGTTGCTGTTCTTCTTGAAGTGAATCAATCCGATCTGTAGCTGCTGAAAGCTGGGCAAGAAAGGAGAATAGTTTTAGTGTAGACACAGACCACCCATTAAGGTCACTAAAATTCATACATAGTTTAAGATACTAAGCTAGGCACAAAGTAAACAAATCTTACCATTCATATAACAGAAGGATCAGAGAAATTTAGAATTGAAAAGGATTTTTTTCACTTCAGATGAGGGAAATTAGGCTCCCAGAGGGGAAATGACTTGCCTAAGATCATTTAGCTAAGTCTTGCATCTCCTTTTACTATTATTGTGACATTAACTCTTTCAATTCTTTTTCACAATATTTTCAGAGGTCAGGGCATGGATTTTAGTTCTAAGAGGTTATGTTATTATCATAGGTGAAAGAGAATTAATTTTCAACAACTCTTTTTTTGTCTCATCTGTTCACATAACACTGCCATAAAGAGCACAGAACTGGTAGTTTTGGTTAAAAGGATATTTCTTAGTTGGTGTTTTAAAATAAAATTTCATTTTTTTGAAATTTCAAAATTTCATTCAAAATTAAAATTAAAGTTTCAAGTGGTAGAACTTGTTGCCAATTTACATAGAAACTTCAAGATAAAAAATCTCAGGCAGGCAAAGTTTAGCATTCAGAGCAAATATTCAAATAGATGAACAAGTTAAAAAAAAAACCCCAACAAACAACCCATTCTTTTATTTATATTTTTGACAGTTTCTATATAGGGGGAAAATAAGGATTACCCAAAGAAAGATAATTTCTTTGATCAGTGAGGAAGGCTTAAAGACCTGCCAGATATGTTAGGTATAAATACACAAGCCAGCCCTCCTTATCCCTGCTTCAGAATAAATGTAGGGAAAAAGCACAAGAAGAAGGAATGTGATAAATCCTAGTTAGGCATTTCTCCAATCTTTCCCCCCAACTGCTGTGAAGGTAAGAGTTTCTCTTAAGAACTTCATAAGCCAAACTATGTCAAAGAAATGAATCACCCAGTCATCAACCCCAAAGTCCTAGATGCTAAATAACAAACATTTGATGATGAGAGAAATTGTGTACTCTTGGCTATAGCCTTAAGCCTAGGCTTTACGCATAAGGTCACACTGTTCAACATCAGACAAGGGGATTTCAGATTTCTATTTTTACAATGATAAAGAACAGATAATAAGTAACATTCACAAGTTATTCTGAATGGTACTTTCCTGGCTAATCTTTTGTAAATTCATCAACTGTCACAATATTCAATCTATATTGGGCTCAGTAATATCTGAAAAGTGGAATATGTGTATTGATTTTCTGAATCTTGTATTGGCCCCACTGACCAATGACAGAATAATGCCAACCAGCATAAAATTCCTTTTCAATTTTTTTTCTTAATTGATGAACTAGGGCAAACTGACTAATGATTTCATACTTAACACATACGTATTAATACTAGAAAGCATTTCTCCCAACCCTTCAGAGCAGCAGGATGGAGATGCCTAAGCAGACAGGGACAGCTACCTGAAGAAAGGTTCACAAACAGCTGAGAATGCCATTTCCTGCTAAGAGAGAAGACAAGATGACTATCATGTCCACAAAGGAGTGTCTGCCTGGCAGCTGGTAGAAAACTTTCGACTCTTCCTCATCCCTTGATCTTCCTGTCCTCTCATTTTCCACTTCCTATGTAAGAAACAAGAGAAAGACCATACTATGGAGAGACTGGTCAAGTCTCATAATAAATGCTTATTTACTTGACTTGACATGACTTGGTTCCATGCTTCCATGAGGCAGATATTCCAGAGGAGGAAGGCTAGAGTATTTGTACCTCTCAAATTTTATAACCTCTGGTACAAAGATACGGCATTATCTATAGTTTTGTGCCACAAATGGCTTCTCCATTTGGATTAAAAAATAAACAAAAAAACCCTGCCAAAACAGTAGAGCCACAGAGTGTCCACTGAAGTCCCACTTTAGTGCCTTATTATGGCATGGGGGAACCCTGGGATCTTAAGTGATGCCTTAGAAGGCCCTACTAAGCTAGAAAGGCTTCAAGTGTAGATCTGGTCATAGACTACTGCTGAAGGATCAGCCTAAATAACTTTAATGAGGCCCCTGAATCTTAGTAAACTATTCAGGCCTTTTTTTTGGTGGTTCTAGACCTATGATTTTATTGATATTTAGGGTATACCTATGGTAAGAAAATTCCCTCATCCATTCTGATCAACGATTCTTCTGTAACTTAGAGACAAGAGAATCACAAAGGGTGCGCAGAGTAAATGACTCGAAGGTCATATCACTAGAATGTGTAAAAAGAGAGACTTGAATCCTGGTTTTCTTGACTCTGAGGCTGGCTCTTGATCTTATGCCAAATCAAAGAAATAAGAGCCATAATATTTGAAGTTCTCTCTGGAGAGAGAAGGTTTTTTAGATATTAATCCTATGTAAGGCTTCTAAGTAAAGTTTCATCTACAAGAAACTCTGTAACACAGCAACAACAATAATCATTTATTAAGCATTAACATATATGAAGCTCTGTGCTAGGTGCTGGGGGAGGGGAAAGATAGATAAGATATAATCCCTGACTTCAAAGTACTTTCTTTTACAATATTTTATAAGAAGTGTATCAGAGGGTTATAAAACAAAGTGCTATGTTAGGCCTGAAAGGGAAGGTGGTTAGTAACATGTAAGAAGTGAGAGAAAATCTGAGAAGGTATCCTGGAGGAGCTAACATTTAAAGTGAGATATATAATGTAGAGGACTTCAACTGGTGAAGAGAGGGAAGGATGCTGTTTCAGAAATAGGTAATACTTCTACAAAGGCACAGAAATGTGTGAGCAAAGTGCATGTCCGTGGGGCAGAGAATCCAGTTTGGCTGAAACAGAGTGAATGGTGGGGAAGAATAAGACATGAACTTATGGAGGTTGTATGTGTCACCCCATTGTGGAAAAGTCTGAACTTGACTCAGGAAGTACTAAAAAGTGAGCAGAGAAGTGACATGCACAGACTTTGTACAAAAAAAGCATACTACCAGTAGTATAGATTAATAAGAGAGAAGAAAATAAAAGGGGGAAACCTGTAAGAAAAGGATGGTGTCGTATGAGTGAGTAGCAACGGAAACCTATGATTCCACTGGGATTGAAGAGGTAGGGATTCTTGTACAAGATGTTTTGGACGCATGTAAAAGATGGATCTGATCTGGCAAATGACTAGATATGAGAAGTGAGGGAGAGTCAAAGATCTCCAGAAGGTTATAAATATTGTAGGTCATGTGTGCCATAGACACAACTAGTGAAGTCAGAAGAGGGATGGGTTGGAGGAATGATGACTGGTCTGGGGCAGGTTAACTTTGAGATGAGAGTAAGATGATATTCAGGTAGCAAGGTCCTGGAGTCAGTTGAAGATGTGAATCTGGAGTAAAGATGAGATTTACAGATTAGAGATATATACATATATATATTTGGGTGTTATTTACATAGAAATCATGCTTAATGCATAGGATATAAATAAGACTGCTAGGGGAAAGTGGGTAGAGCATGAAAACACATTATCCTTTTGGGGAAAGCCTGGTATAAGCGGTCCAGAAGAGGATGAGGTGCCAGTGAAAGAGAAAAGGTTTGGTAAAAGATGGTGGAGGAAAAGTAGTAGAATATGATGTCTTTTAAATCAAAGGAAGGGGGAGCACCTAGTAGGAGGAATCAAAAGACCTCACGTATTTAGAGCTGGAAGGGATGGGGTGGTCAACAGTATCAAAAGCTAGAAATATGTAAAGGAAGAGGAAGACTGGAAAAAAAGGTCACTGTGAATCATTGGTGATCTTCAAGAAAAAGACAAAGGGTTGAGAAAAGAAGGATTGACTAGCAAGAGGAAAAAACATCTGCTTCAGAAGGACATTTAAAATAAGTTTGGCAGGAAGGAGAAAAATAGGAGAGTGGCTAGTTGGGCTAGAAGGATTAAGAAGAGCAGACTTTTTTGGAAGTAGAGAGATCTCAATATTATTTGTAGGTCAATGGGAAGGACTGCTATGGGTAAGAGAGCATTTGTGCAGGAGGAGATAATGGCTGGAAGAAGATCCTAGAAGATGTATGTGGGAGAGAATTGGGATCAAGTCAATCTTAATGAATCAAAACCATTTCACATAACTATAATGTCACTATTTTTCAAAAAATGATTAAGTTTCAAACCTCTTCTTGAAGTTTTGAATTGGTCTTTTCTAGACAATCTATCTTGGCCTGAAGATCCCCAACAGTGCAGCTGTAATAAAAAGATTAAAGACTGAACTTGTGGATACACTAACTTGCACAATGATATATATTTAATCAAGGCAGTGATTCTTTCAATACTGATCTTATAAGAGCTCAGGATGCTTTCAATGACCTAGAGTGAAGGAGGAATCTTGTGAACTTCCTCTTTCTTACTCCCCTATTACCTAATTTATTGTTTAAAATTTTAGAGTGTTTTCTGGAGGTGATGAAAACTGGAATATGTGTTTGAAATCTTACAATGATAGGAATGGCAAAAAAAAAAGAGTTTTTACTTTTTCAGATAAGTTTCAGCAATGAAAATAAATTTATCTATAAAACACACAAGAATTTCATTTGCTAGCTACAAATGACCAAGGTATTCTTGACATAACTTTATTTGCTACAAATGTCTTGTTATAGAGCTCATCAAAACCGATTCAAATTACATAAAATGTTCTCCAGCTATCTTCACCCTACAAGGGTGTATCTTTAAGATATGGGCTTGCTAAGATGGCCACAGCAATCCAGAAACTGATCATACTGGCAGCCTGAAATGAAAACATCTTCATGCCTACCATATGTGGGTCTATATTTGCTGACTGTTATCTAGAAATCAGAATAGCTACATGACTGAGAAACAAATATAAAACTGAGTGCCTAAACCTGAGCTGAAATGATTTGGCATATAACATAGAACAATTAGCTATTTTGATAGTTTTTCTTTTGAAGCTTATAATTTAGTTTGTAGACTACTAGCCAAAAAGATTTGCAAAGCAAACTAGAAACTATGTGTCAAGAGGAAATTCTAACACAGTTCCATACAACTCAGCTATTAGTTGTTCTTTTTGTTTACAGACTGAAAATATTGTATGAAACCTGGAAAGAGGCATCTTCAAAAAAAGTATGAAAGCACGAGAACATTTCTAGTGAATTTTCTTTGGAAACAAATATCTTTTTAAAGGATAATTAACAATTAAAGTTGTAAATTTACTTTCTACAATAGTAAAAGCTTACATTTGCAGCATGCTTTAAGTTTCACAAAGCATTTTCCTCCTAAAAGCTCTATAAGATAGATAACATTATAAGTATTATCTCCTCATTTTACAGATGAAGAAAAAGGTTCATAGAAGAAACCTGATTTGCCTAATGAGCCATGAAAATTAAAAATGACTGAGCCCTACCTTAAGTGTCTGTTAAGTTCTTCCACATAATTCTTTTGATCAAGGACATCAGTAATTCTTTCATGTCTATTTTTAAAGAAAAGGAAAAGGGATTCTTTAACTCATTGGCTATTCTTCATCTTGGCTCTCTATTTCCCCCAAAAGACAACTACCTTAGAGAAGTAGCAGTTATCTCCAATATTAGAAAACCACTAAGTCACAATAATAAAGAAAGAATAGGCTGGAAAACAATTGTTTATCCTCTGAACTAATGAGTGGTATAGCTAGTGAAGGAAAAAGAAAGGTGGGGAGGGAAGTGGCAGGGTTAGAATGAATTATTGAAATCCTATACTAGAGCTATTGTTAATAAAACTTGCATTAATAAAATATCTCAGAACATGGAATGAAAATTAATATCACAAAATAGGGTTATGAATAAAGTAAATTTTATGCCCAGTGTTAAAAATCTTTTACTTATCCTCTGTTAGGGCAAATAAAGGAATGTAAAAGTAGAAAAAACAGGATTAGTACTAAAGTGCTTAGTAAAGTAGGAAGAAATCCAAATAAAATATATAGAAGCGAGTTATGATGTCTCTCCTCACTGAACCAGTTCCATATTTCTATTAAAAACAATGAGTTTTGGGGGCAGTTGGATGGCTCAGTGGATTGAGAGCCAGGCCCAGAGATGGGAAGTCCTAGGTTCAAATGTGACCTCAGATACTTTCTCACTATGTGACCCTGGGCAAGTCACTTAATCCCCATTTCCTAGCCATTACCATTCTTCTGCCTTAGAACCAATTATACAGCATTGAGTCTAAGACGGAAGGTAAGGGTTAAAAACAAACAAACAAAAACAAAAGCCAATGAGTTTTGTTGCTGGTTGTTGAGGGACACAAAGTAGATCTGATTTTATTCCCAAATAAGCTCATCTCCCTTTGCTTGCTGTGGTTTGGGACTTATACTAATTTGTCAGTGGCTGAAACTTAAGTCTTTAATTTGGCCTTCCTTTCAGCCAGTGTTGAGATACATCTTCTTATTTGGAATGTTTGGGGTTGGGTTTTTTTTTTTTTTAGCCCAGAAAACAGTGTAATAGAGCTGGCACTTGCTTTTTAAAAAACAAAAGTAAATAAATAAAAACTATAGGATTTCATATCTCTTATGCTTAGGTGAAAACTCATTTTTCTTTATTTCCAAATAAGGAACTAGTTTGGTGAAGATCAATTTTACTTCAAAAATAGCAACAGATGTTTTGATAGGGCTTTCACATTATCTATCTATCTATCTATCTATCTATCTATCTATCTATCTATCTATCTATCTATCAAGGACTTTCACATCCATTATTTCATTAGATTCTCACAACAGGTCTGAGGTGGATGGGGCAGGGAATACAGAAGAGGACCTCAGGAGTCTAAGATGTTAAGTAATTTGCTGAAGGCCATCTGGTTAGTAAAGACCCCACAAATTAGAATCCTGGTCATCTCAAGCCTTCTCTGGTGCCCTTTCATATTTACAGATCATCAGAATCTAGTTCTACCACTTCATTCTGCAGATGAGAAAAACTGAGGTTGAGAGCAAGGGATGGACTAGGAAGCGGCATTTGTTAAAGGCAGCAAGTAATGGAGGACTCTAAGCCAGGTCTTCTACTTCTTGTCCACTGTGTTTTCCATTGCACCAAGGTACTTTCTGTTCTACCATAATATCTGCTAAAATTCCATTATAAATAATAATTGACTTTGTACATACTCTCTGTCACCATCAATGTCCTGCACATCTTTAAGATATAAGGAAAAATCAATCACTCCAACCTGGTTAAGAAAAACAAACATACACACAAGTTTAGATAACTCTTTCCATATAAAAAAACCTGACAACATTTCTTATTTTCTATGCTATTCATTGTCTTCATAATTTCAGCTGAACATTTAAATTTCTGTCCCTTCAAAATAATCCCTTCTCTGATTTATGATAAAAGAAAGCTATCTACTTCTCAAGAAAGAACTGTTGGAATGAGATGCAGATCAAAGCATATTCTCTTTCACATTCATTTATTTATAGTTTTATTTTGAGGTTTTGATTATATGAGTATTTTATATTAATATTCCCTTATAACAATGACCAATATGGAAGTATGTTTTGCATGATAATACATGAATAAAATAATCCAGATCGAATTGCTTACCATCTCTGAGGAGGGGGGAGAGAGAAGGCAGGGAGGGAGACAATCTGGACCTTAAAATTTCAGAAAATATCTTTTGGAAATTGTTATTACAGGTAATTGGGAAGATAAAATATCTTTGAATTATAAAATAATCTCTTCCCTTGGAGTATACATGAATTTTGCTAACAAGAAAACTCAAGAAATCAAAACATATATTGCTATGATTTCTTTAAAAAAAAATGATTTGCCTAACTACTCTGGAAAATGATCCTAGATATGGAGATAGAAGAATTGTCAGAAGCCACTAAATGCCTTACTCCCTAAGGGAAATTAAGTGACATCCAAGTTCCCAAATATAATAAGGGTTATAGATTTTTAAAGTTAAACCCATGATCTTCTGTTCTTGGGCCCAGTTCTCAATCCACTGAACTACCTAGCTGCCCACCAGAGAGAAGCTTTTCATGAATCAACTAAGGCCATATTCTGGAACTCTCATGGGAGTTCCCATTCTTCTTGGAAACTGGGGAGGGATGATGAGGTCTGGCTCTAGGTGGCCTTCATGGCAATGGGTAAATTATTATGGAAGAGGTGACACCCAACAGAAAGAAATGAAGAACTACAATCTGTCTGTTCATCCTCTACCCAGAAGGGAATGCGTGTGTGTCCTGAGAACCCACAACACTAGAAAGTATCTTTTTCTATTAACAGAAGAATTACTACAGTAATGCAGTCCCTCCCTCTTAAATGGCTTTCTGCTCCGATTTAATTGACTTTTTTTAAAAAAGAAGAGTCTATTTTATTTATAGAATCACAGGATCTAGCACCAGAAGGGCCAAAAGAGGTAATTTATTTCAGCCAGTATCTATCAAAGAGTCCCTTCTAGGCATTGGCCTTCCAGCTTCTATTTGAAGATCTTCACTAGGGAGAAAATTGTGACTCTCCATCCCTATCTTATTTTGGGGGAGAGTATAGTGAGGGGATGGGGAGAAGATAAAGAAATTATTCTGAAATTAAATAGCAAAATGAACCTTTCTATAGACATAGAGCAGAAGACAAAAAAGAGGATTCTATGTGAAGCTGCAAATCTTTATTTCATATTGACTGCATTCTTCCTCCCCATCTATCTACTTATATATTCAGGCAGTCCATTCTATTTTTGAATAGCTTTAATTTTTGGTAAGTTTTTCATTTCATCAAGCTAAATATCTCCCTTTTAGCAACTTCCACCCACTCTTCCTGTTCAGCCCTCTTGGGCCGTCTGTGCAATAAGTTTAATCTCTAATCCATCTTGAATATTACAGCTCTTCAAATACTTAAAAAGACAACTATCAAACTCCATCTAAATTTCCTATAGGCTAAGTATTTCAATTTCCTTTACTGATCTCCCTATGGCATGTTCTCCAGTTTTCCTCATAAGAGAGGCACCATCTTCTGGATAGATTCCAGTTTGTTTATGTCTTTACTAAAGTCCAGTGCCCAGAACAGAACATGGAACTCCAGCTCTAGTCTGACCAGGGTAGAAAAGGAACCATTACCTCCTTACTTTTCCCCTGTTGTTCTTTTCTTAATGTAGTTTAGGAAAGTATTATTTGATCTTTAAATAAAATAATAAATGCATCATTGTTACAAAACAATTGGAAACACTTAAAACAATGGGCTTATAACAAACTCTTGAATTGTTATTTGTTCCAAGTATATGACATCCAAGTGCATGTCTTTATGAATACTATATAAACACTGGTTTAATGCAAGTATTTCATCTATGGCAAGAATTCTATTTCACCTGAGAGTCCAAATCTTCTCCTTTTAAGCAAAGGTTAGCATCAAGAACGTTGAGGCCCACCAGCAGACCTACAATTATTGTTCCTTCTTCTTCCATCATCAATGCCTCAGGTTCGTAGAATTCACTAAGAGAGATTAGCAAGTTATGCTTAGTTTAACATCAATAATGGGCAAAATGTATTTAAGAATAATGCAGTTATTTAGATATTGTAAGCCTAACTTGGTACTTTGGTTTAATGCAAGTTTTAAATTTCCCCCAGAAATCATATTTGTGAATACTTCAACTTGTTCTTCAAAGTTGCTCAGTTAGAGGCACTAACTCAATGCTCATTAATACTTTCTGATTTATAAAAGATACTAGAGATTTATAAAAGATACTACTTAGTAACAGGAGTTGAACAATTTAGATACATTTATGAAAACTATTATGACATTCTAGGGAATAATATCTCACCAGAAAAGGGTCCTCCCCATTCCCCGAATGGGACAATGGACAAAGGAATTAAAACTCTCATGAGGAACCAACTTTATGAAATAATATATTGTAGAAAATTCTCTTATAATCAGCCACTGGCAATTAGAAGAAAAAAAAATCAGGTATTCTAGGGCTTGCATAAAATATAAATACCAAAGATGCATCAGGCCCAAAATTCAACAGAGGCATCACATGACATAAATGTAGATTTTATGCCAAATCCTCTGCTATTTATATGCTGACATTTCTTCTGTCAATTGGTCATGGTAGTGATATTCTCTTGTAAATTTTTTCTCTCTATTAAAAATAACCATAAAGCCTATATTTCCCTCTCTATACCTCAATCATGATTTCTCTAGGTTATTTGTTCCAAAAAGGACAAATCATTGTTAATTCTGTAATTTAACAAAATACCAAACATCCATTATTAATACTGGCAGTAAAATTTCTGAATGTTACTAGTCCTCAATAAATGAAAAACTTAACACTATCCTATGGCTGTAGAGTAAATGCTATTCTTTAGACAATTATAACATCTCATCTTTTTATGGCATTTTAAGGGATATGAAACCTTTTCTTAATAACAGTCCTTTAAGATTGGTATTGGCAAAATATTATTTCCATTTTGAAGACAAGAGACACTAAAGCTCAAAGGATTTAAATGACTTTCCTAGTGTGACATAGCTGGTTAGGTGTGAAAGTCAAGTCTAGAACCCAGAACTCCTGACTCACAATGCTATTTCCACAACAATGTTCTAACTCAAAAATTACACTGCTACCAGTATTATGGACCAGAGTATTTCAAGATTAATAATGGTAATCTGAATGTGAACTATAAATCATAGTCTTGCCTAAAATAAAAATCATGGATAGGGATATTTCTAATCAAACAGTAGACAGCTATTAGAAATGTAAAAAATAAAATAAAATACCTTAAGAGATGTTTATTATCTATAAGCACTTTTAGATAATCTGCCAATTTCTTTTGCATGAGTGCAAGATAAAGCCAAGCCCTTCCTCTTCCTACTGCTGTCCTAAAATTAAAACAGATGGATAAAAATACCAGTAAAAATCAAACCAGAAAAATCCAAAGCAAACTTTATTTGTGTTAAAGAAAACAATTAGATACAACTCTTCCAAAAGATACATACTTTTCTCCAAGATTTTGAAAAAATTATGTCAGATTTAAATAAAAGGATACAAATATTCTTATAAAGTAAAAATAAGTCAAAGCCTTGAATTTAATCATGGGGTAACAGTTTATGACTTGAAAAAAAAATGTGGGTTGTAAATAGCTACTTAAAAGAATTAAAATCATGAAATAACATAGGAGAAAAACAACAGAACTAAAACCCTTCTAAAACAGATGAAAGAAAGCTTATCTTAAGTGATTATTTTTTATAGAAATGAGATTAATGGTCAACTCTTTAGTTATCAAGAATACTGGGAACTATAGAAATAACAAAAGCCAAGGAAAAGAAGAGAAAGTTCAATCTAGTTTTAAGATGGATGTGGACCAGACCAGTATATAAAATCTGCCTGGCAATTTCTAGTTTGATTCCAAACTGCCTGACAGTAAAATAATTTGACTGAAATACAAGCAAATAATGTTAGCATAGCACTGTGTATACTGTAAATAGTTTCTAGAACTTGTAAAAATTTCAGGATAATTTTAAAAAGCAGTAAAATTGCTATGCCTCCTTAAAGCAAAAAACCTCCCCAATGCCTGTTTTTTAAGAGAGCACATATAACAATACCACCGATATAATTTTCTTTAAAATGACTGGAATTTGGGATTTAGCCGACTTGATTTCTCTGACACTTTGTATTTACAAGATTTCATCAAATCTCAATGGCCCATTTTCCATTTGACTGTGGAAATGCAAAAGGATAACATATCTGAGTTCTATCAGGCATAACAACTAGCATTAATACATAAATCCAAACTTGGTCAAAAGATATCCTCTATATATTTTAGGGCCTAAAATTAGGCCCATATTCTTAGATTATAGCTTAAAACCTGGGAAATCAGAAGATACAGAATCTGACCCCCTTTTTTTATAGATAAGCAAATTAAAACCCAGAGGAGTAGGAAATGAGCCTTTTGGTTCCAGAGCCAATGCTGTCCACTGTCCCATATTGGAACCCACCCTCAGCTATCTGTTAATTTATAAAATGAATCCAATACATCTGAAGCATCTTTTTGTGAGATTTTGAGGATGGTGAAATAATGCTCCAGTGCATAGTGAAAAGGAAGGGTCTCTGGAGATTATCTAGGCTAACCCATTCATTTGACACAGGAGAAATCTGAGGCTAATGATCCTGTTAAAATAAAAAGTATCAGTTTGTTTCAACTCTCTTAGATATAGTCTAAATACGGTGGTTTTCTTATTAAATGTTTCTTGTTTAGCTGAATCTTTATATGCATTAAAAAGAATTTGCAGAAAGAATTAAATTTGTTGGAAGACAAATTATTTTTTTGAACCAAGAATTTGTGTGACTACTTCCCACTCACTTTAACTCTGGCAGATTTTTAACACTAGTGGCTATATCTGATGCTTCTGGACAAAGTTTCTCCACCAGTTCCAGGGGACCAAAGAAAGACTTATTTTGGCCAATAAAACTCTTCTTAGCTACAAGGAAAAATACAAAACTCTTGTTAATAGGGTAAAATTTCAAAACCTCTTTAATTACAAAACAAAACTACAGCTTGCAATTGCACTTTATCATTACTATTTCCTAAATTCTTGACTCTCCTGAGTTCAGAGAAATCTTAAGGGATCACCTAATCACCTGGTGTTGGTAGCAGCACACAACTATGATTCAGAGGTTGAGGCTGATGGATCAAATGAGCTGGGAAGTTCTGAGCTGAAGGAGCTAAGCCAATCAATTGGGTATCCACTAAGGCTGGCACCAATATAATGAGAATCCTAGAGGTGATTAGGGCACCATGTTGTCTGAGGAGTGAACCAGCTCTATTCTATTTATTCTATTGGAAATAGAGTAGATCAAAGTAGTAGTGGGTCCAGACCTTTGAGTGGTTATTTCACCTCCAACCTGGCTGATATAAGGAAACTCAATATAAAACAAAGGGGGGGGGGGATCACTTAGTCTGGTATCCTTATTTTGCAAATGAGAAAACTGAGATCCTGAGGAAATAGACACTTGTACCCAAAGTCAAACTGTGAATTAATAGAAGGGCTGGTACTAGAAGCTAGGGCTTCTGCTACCTAGTTCTATTACATCATATTACCTTCTGTAACTGATGTAATTTTTTGTTTGGTTTGTATGTGTAAGGGGCAATATGTTTTAAGTAGAAAAATAATATCCATAAAACAAATAGAGCAGCTAGGGGATTACTAAGATAATTATTAACACATACAAATATCTACTGATTTGAAAAGATACACCTAAACTATTTTAGTATTCGTGCTGTCAAAGCAAGCACTACTTAAAATATTTTAGAAGGAAACCCCTCCTTTTAATCCTGCTATCAATAAAATTCACCTCTTCTAACCATATTCTTAAATCCTCCAGTCCAAATTCTCATTTTCTGCAATGAAACGATGCTCACCTTTCAGTCCATGTTTGAGACAGTGCTCCATCACCACAAAGAATTGCTGCAAAGGGGCATAGTCTGCATCCAAGCTTCTACCTAGGGTCAGGGCTGACTGGATCAAGACTTTAATACTCAGCTTCATCATATTCATCAGATTGGAGCGTTCTTCCATCATTTGGCATTTAGCAGCTGTTGACAAAAAGAAGGGATGCCTTGCTTAATTTGACTAGTGAAAAATTACTGAGCTCAAATTAGCATTTGGTGGGGCCTGACATGAATCCTACCTGTGGGGATTTGGAAAGCAAAACCTAGTCCCATGAACCGCAGGAGTCTGTATTGGGATTTTAACATATTTATAGTCTTAATATTAAGCACATTAAGGACAGGATGGTGCCTAATCGATAATATTTTTGCTATGAACCTGAAAACATGCTGGTCTGATTTCACGTTTCCAGTCTCATCTTCCATGGAACTTTCCTATCTCTCCCTACCCCCACCCCCACATTTGCCCAAAGTTTTTCTGTTTGGAAATTTGCCGAATAATTCATTAAATAAAAACCAAAGATCAGAATAAGAGACTTCTCGACACAACTGGGCTGACCCTGCACTTTCAAGCTTGCTTACAAGACCGAGGGGAACAACCAGGAGAAACGAGTTAGCTCATCCTAAGTCAGCCCACTGAAAAAACCGAATAACAATCGATAAGGAGTTTGCCCCCACAGAGTGCTTCTTTACAGTTTGACAAGCCTTTCCCTCGCAATGCCCCCAGGGAGCTAAGCTCAGGCCCCATAATGGAATTTTAAGCGGTACCAAAAGGGCCTGGAGTAGTCTAACGCCTCCATTTTACAAAGGAGGGTATAGAGACCCAGAAAGGGGGCGGGGATTGATGCACCCAAAGTCCAGTTCCGGCGCCAGCCACCCAAGCTTGCAGCCCGAAGAGGTCAGCCTGTCTCTCCGGCTTCTGCCTAGGCCTGAGCCGCCTCTTGCCAGATCTTTCCAAGCTTTCCACCCTGAGAAGCCCAGTCAGGATTCGGCCCGCGACCACCCCTCTCCTCGGGCTTCCCGCCTGTCAGCGCGCCGCAGAAACCTGTGGCTCGGACCACAATCCCACCTCAGGGCCCCAAAGGCCAAGTTAAAAAAAAAAAATTCAGTTACCCCGGGGGCTTCTCCCGGGCGGTCAGAGAATGTTGCCTAGGAGACGGCCTCACGCTCTCTAGGGGCTTCTCTGGATTGGACGTTCAGCCCAGCGGCTTTTCTGTCTTTGACCAATGAAACCACAAAGATTCGCGCACGACGCGATTCTTCCTCCAACCCAAGCGCGGGGAAGGGCGTCATCCCGCCTCCAATTCCTGAGACGAGAGAGAAAGGGGGTAGCGAAAATGGAGACAACCACGCCCTCTTCGCTGCGGGAAATCCCCGGGAGTCTCGCGAGACAAAGTCAGAGAGGCGCCATTTTATGCTCTCCTCCGGCTTCAGTCCTGACATGGTGCCTTCCTGCACTGAGCAGGCTGAGGCGTTTCTAGAAGGGGCGGGGCGGCGCGGCGCGGCGCGGCGCGGCGGGGCTATGGCATTCTGGGGTCCTGGGGCTGAGGGAAGGATTCTGGTCCCGCGATTTGATTTCAGCCCGTCAGTGTTGCGGCCTTGGCCAAGCTTCCTTTCATTTTGACCAAAAAGGTGTCCAGCCTTGGAGGTTTCCCTGGCCCAACAGCACCGGCAGGGGTGGGGTCATGATTTCCGGCGTGATCGCCCTGCCTCCCATACCACTCATCTGACAGTCTCGTGTTAGCTACTACGAACCCCTAGATTCCACTTTTTGTCTTAGCTCAGAACCTGGCACGTATCAGGTGCGCAGTAAATGTGTGGAAATGGAAATTCCCCCCACTCCTATTAAGGCACTTCAGGACAGAAGAAATAGCCCAGACTCTGAAGACAAAGAACCTGGGTTCAAATAAAGCAACTTCTAGAGTGACTTTTGTTAAGTTATTCACATTCCCCAAGATTTAGTTTCCTAATGGGTTAAGTGAGGGGGTTGGGCCAAATGCTGTCACAGGGCCTTTCCAACTCTAGATCCGAGTCTCCTTTTACTGAGGACTGGTCGGTAACAAATTCAGCAATGCTTTGAAAACTTTCTCTTAGCCCAGCAACATTCTGCTCCTCATAGTCTCATCTCTGACAGCTTTTGTTAAAACATTCGGCTCTGAGGTCATAAATTTGGCAAAGACTTTTTTTGGAAGGAAAGAAAACCATTATTATCATGGCCCAGGCTCTAAGAAAACCATTAATTGAAGGGCCACATTTGGCCTAAATTCCCTGGAAAATTCAGCTTCTCACCGCTCAATAGAATAGCTATATAGATTTATTTCAATTAAACTGCCTGATTGTCTTGATTTGGCAAGAGATTGCTTTAAATAGGGAAGGTGAAGAAATAAGTATACAGCACCTACTATGTGCCAGGCACTGTGTCAAATCAAGTTTTTAAATCGTATAATCTAAAGGCTGGATGAAGAGAGTCCTTGGTAGGAGTCTGTGGGTTGGAATCCCAATTGAATAACTAAACTCCAGAAAGTAATCTTGCCTTCTAGTCTTAGTTTCCTCATCCTTAAAATGAGGAGTCCAACTAAAAATGAAGGCCTTTTCTAATTTTTTTAAACCCATATCTTTTGTTTTAGTATTAATTCTAAAACAAATGTGGCAGTCTGGGTTAAATGACTTGCACAAAGCTAGCAAGTATCTGAGGTTACATGTGAACTAAACTGTTGTTCTAACTATTGTGCTACCTAACATTAAAGGACTGTTGGAGGGAATCAACCAACTGCAGATTCAATTGTGCCCTGAACTGTGAGCATCTTTTATAGGGGGATGTGGAATATATTGTATGGCTTATAAGTAGGGCAATTTGGCTGGAATGCAAAATGCAAGAGGCCTTATGGTCTAGACTTGTGATTTCAGTGACAAGTGAACTCCTAGGTGAGGAAACTCAAAAACTTTGTCTTTTGCCAAAAAGCAGTAAGAGTTCTGTGACTTGTGCAGGGTCACAGATGAAGTGTTTGCCAGAGGGAGAACTTGAAACCAGGTACTTTGGACTTTAAGGCCATCTCTCAATCAACTAGGTAAAACTCTAAGGAGTAAGGTGAAATCTTTCTAAAAAGAAAGTTGGGAACTAAATTGTAAAGGGCTTTAAATGTCAGATTAGAGGCATCTAGAACAGGGAAGTAACATGGTCAGACCTTCATTTATGAATGTATTTTGGGAATAGTGCAGAGGATGGATTAGAGAGGCCAATTAGGAGGGTATTGCAATAGTCCAGATAAGAAGTGATAAGGTCTGATTTAGAGTGTAGAGTGTGTGAAAGAAAATAGGACAAATGTGAGCAACACTTCAGATGAGATTTGGCAGCTGACTGGACCTAGAGATAGGGAAGAGTCTCAACTTGGGCAAATTGTTAAAAATATATAATTTGGAAAGGGGGAAGGAAAGGCTTGTCACTCAAAATCTTTGCACTCTGTAATTTTCCTTGCTAGAAAATGGAAGGATGGTGGTATCAATGAGAGAAAAGGGAAGTTAAGAGGATGGTTGGGTTTTGACCCTTGAATCATTCTTTTTCTAAACTTCAATTTCTTCCTCTCCATTCTTCCGGTCAACAAATATCTGCATGTCTCTCTCTATTCTTTATAAATCTTCACTTGACCTTAATGTCCCCTCAAGATATTGTACTACTTGGTTTTTCAAATCTGAGCTCCTATAAAAAGCCATTGAAATTTACTGCCTCCATTTCTTTTCCTCCCATACTTCCCAACTCTTTGTAATCTGGCTTCTGACCTCACCATTCAACTGAAGCTGCTCTCTCCAAGGTTACCAGTTGATCTTGTAATTGCTACATTTGACAGCCTTTTCTGATGTTTCATCTTTTTTGATCTATTTGTAGCCTTTGACAATGTTTCCTCATCTCACCTTCCTTTTCAACTAAGTACAGTTAAGCAAAACAAATCTACCCCCTGGCCAGGTCTGACTTTGTATTTCACACCTATAATCCACCTCTTCTTAAAGGAAAGAAACATAGTACAAAGTCAATGATGTCAAAATTGCATTGAAAGAAGTTTTTCAGGTTTCTTTTACATGGTTGTGGGCAATGAGCAAACAGTCCTGATTACTTCTCTGTATCGAGTTTCTTTTGTTTCATGTTTATTGTTTCTTTCAGTGTTCTGAGTTTCTGTGACAAAACCCTGTTCAGGTTTTTCTGTTCCAGGCTTGCATCTTCAGATGCCTGCTGGGGAATCAACAATAGAATATCCAAAAGACATCTAAATTTAAAACAGAACTCCTCTAAATCTACCCTTCTTTATTTCTGTTGAGGATACAACTAACCTTCTAGTCACTCAGATTCACAACCATTGCATTGTTCTCAACTCATCTCCCTCAATCTCACATCCAATAAATTGCATAGTCTTGTTGATTCTACTTCTATAACAAATATCAAATGGGCCCCTTTCTTTCCATTCACATGACTTCCATTCTAGTTCAGATCCTCACTTCTTGCCTAGACTACTACAATTGTTTCCTAAAAAAGATTTCAATATCTCCCCTGTTTTAATCCATTTTCTAGGCCCTAGCAAAGATAATCTTCCTAAAGCACAAATCTGATCATCTTATTTCCCTGCTCAAAAATTGTCAATGGCTCTCTGTTGCCTTTAAGATAAAAATACAAGTGTTTGATGTTTAAAGTTCTTCACATATTCTACATTACAGACAACCTTCCCTATTTCCCTGAGATTGGCCTTTGCACAGGCTACTTTATGCCTAGAATGCAGTCTTCTGTTTTTAGGAATCCCTAGCTTCTTCCTTCAAGGCTTAGTTCATGTACTTTTTCTGATCACTGTAGTTGTTAACTGCCCTCTTCCCTCCTTAAATATGTAGTCACTTAACTGTTTACATGCTGCATCCCCTCAATAGAATGTTTATGAATTTTTAGTGCCTAGCACGGTGCCTTGCATATATTAGGCTCTTAAGAAATTCTTGCTGGACTGGATTCTTTCTAATTTAGCCTTGTGAAAAGTCAGAATCTTGGTTTTTCCTGTGCCATCTTTGTTACCTGAACACTCTTTGTTTCCCCAAAGGTAAAATAGAGATGACAGCACTTAGTCTAACTCAATTCCAGGAAAGAAAGATGAGCCTGAATCTTGAAAAGGAAAATTACTAAAGGATTCCACTGTGTGTGTGTGTGTGTGTGTGGTTGTGTTCATATGTATGTTCATGAGTATATTGTATGCAAATTTATGACAAAATGACAAAGACATTTCATGTAGATTTGGGGCTAGAATTATCTTTTTTTTGTGTATATGTGTTTTGTTTCATTTTCAGAACACTAACAATTCCCAATAGAAATGTCTTCAACCATACAGATGAGTAATTTCCCTTTTGGGAAGAGTGCTTTGGGGAAGAAATTGTCTGAACTAGTAAAAATGGTAATAGTGGCCTACATTTCAGGATTCATAGTGAACATTTTGCTAAGGCAACATTCACAAATCTTAGGGGGCAGAAATGGATTACCAAATAGTATTGATATGAACAATTTATTGCACAGATATTATCCACTGATCCAGGATTATGTTCTTAGGGAAAATTCTTAGCATAGTATATTTTAAAAATATAAAATTGCTACTTAACAAAGTTCATAACAGGATGAAATAAGAGACCAAGCAATGGAGTTAACAGCACTCATGGACATTAAAATCTAAGTGACTGAGACCTTGCCTTTAAAATATACTGTTGCCTAAGATGTGATATAGTATGTAAAAAAAAATCTACTTCACAAGACCTAAGAGAGGAGTCTGGTTATTTTTATACAGTTGCTAAGAAATGACTATATTAAAGTAGTCAGGTGGAAAACTGCTACATATACTAGAGATAATAGAATCTTGCCACTGTTTGCTAAAATTCCTTATTAAATCTGTATAGGCCTATGATGAAATATTAAGTTTTTAGGGAAAAGTTTCAATCTAATAGCTTTCTTCAGTCTAGAGCCATTGTTGATTAGGAGGAAAGATATGAAATAATAAAAGATTTAATATAATAAAAGTTTAAGGATAACACTTTGTTTTATACATATAAATTGTGGTAATACTGGGGCTCTGGAGGCACTCAAATACCTGATTTTTTTTCCTTCCTAAAGCCTTTATCTTCTGGCTTATCATCAATTTTTTTTCTTCTTTTTTTTTTTAAAATGCTTACCTTCCATCTGTGTATTGGTTCCAAGGTATTAGAGTGGTAAGGGTTAGGCAATGCAGGTCAAGTGACTTGCCCAGGGTCACACAGCTGGGAAGTATCTGAGGCCAAATTTGGACCTAGGACCTTCCGTCTCTAGGCCTGGCCCTCAATTTACTGAGCTACCCAGCTGCCCCCTTATCATCAATTCTAAGAAAGAAGAGTGGCAAGATCTAGACAATTCGGGTTAAGTGAAAGGTTACACAGCTAGGAAGCATCTAAAGCCAAATTTGTAATTACGTCCTGTGTTCTCTCCACTGTGCTACCTAGCTGCCCCTCAAATACCTGTTGTTTAAACATTTTTTCCCCAAAGGCAGGTGTTAGGCAGTTTACTTTTTTTATTAGAAAAGTTAGTAGTGTCATAAATGTCAAAATGAACTGGCTGGTTATATCCTGATTTGATTAATCTGGGCAGATGATATTTGAAATAAATGTCAGCTCTCCTCTAAAAGGCAAACTGGCATTTTAGATCAGTGTTTCTGAAAGAAATGTATTACTGACCACGTCTATAGAATCACAGATTTAGCATTGGAAGGTTATCTAGTTGTTTTTTTTTTTTTGTAGATAGCAATACTGGGGCACAGAGTGGTTAAATAACCTGGACACACAGGTCACAAAGGTAAGTTTCAGGTCCTCTGACTCCAAATTTTTTCACTCTACCACACTTGTCTCACTGAGATTCATCCTTTATTTTCTCCAGGACTACTCTCTTCTCTTTATCTCTTCCAAAGAGGCCATTAAGATTTTAGCTACGTGGGGGCATTCAGAATTACTTGGTGAAAAACTTAAGCCCTGCTCTACATTTTCAAAATACAATATTATTCATCTGTAAAAAGTATACAATTATAAATGACAGTTTCAAGAAGATAAGATGATGAATTTAGTGGCAAGAATTCTATGGAAAGAACACTGAACTGAGAATTAAGAAACTTTGGTTCAAGTCCAAGTCTTCTACTGAATTGGTATGTGATACTAATCAAATTACTTGTTATCAGAGTGTAAACTCCTTGAAAGCAGGAATTTTTGACATATCCCAGGACATAGCAGTGACTTGCACATAGCAGGCACCTAAATTATATTTGTTTTATTCATTAAATTTCCCATCTGTCCTCATTAGCAATTCAACTAAAGACTCACATTTATTTAACTCTTACGAAGTGTCAAGCCATACTAGGCTCTAGGGTAGACACAGAAAAGTGATAGTTGACCTCAAGTAGCTTATGGTCTAGAAAGGAAAATGATAGGCTTACATGAGGTGATTTCTGAATTCCCTTCATACTTTCCTATTTTATACATTATGAAATCTAAGGGTCTTTATTAGCACATTACAGAAAATATGGTGCTGACAATTTGGCTACTATTACTGCTTCTTTGAATATAACATTTTGAATACAGCCGCCTCTCCTTTATCCATATAGAGTCAACCACCAATTATTAATTTAAAGACTTACAGAATTTAGTGCTGGAAGAGATTTTAGAAATCAGTTAGACTGATCTGATCATTTTACAGTGGAGGAAAATGAGTTCCTTCCTAGCTTCCCAATGCTATCACGTGAGTGATAGGGACTGATCTCTTTTCTTTGCCCCAGCTATCTAAGGGCTTGGGCCTTTTGGCCCAGCCTAAACAGAAGGGGTATTTAAGCCCTATTCCCTTCTCTCCCTTTTTCTCTCTCTCTATCTCTAATTCCTTTCTTGCTCCTATTGTAATTAAACTCCAAAAAAGGCTGACGGCTGACTTGAGTTTTTCATTTAGGAATTACATAGCTGAATTCCTTGGCGACCTTAAATTAATATATATCAGTCTTTTAAAGTGATTCCCTTGTAACATTGTGGGAAACAATGTTTCCCAAAGGAAACTCTAGTTTCCTATTACCTAGAACTTGGGCTAATTGCAATGGGCTACTCTCCCCTCAAAACCATCCTTCCTTCACATTGTAAGAATTAAAATAATATTTCTACCCATATATATATATTTATAAAGTTTATTAGAAAGGGTGGACAATCAGTTTAAATCTCATCATTTCTATAAGTCACCTGACTATGTGGTCCCTAGCCTGCAAGTCTCTTCCTCCTTCCCCCTTAACCTTCCTGCTCCCTTCCCTCTTCTCTTCTCTTCTCTTCTCTTCTCTTCTCTTCTCTTCTCTTCTCTTCTCTTCTCTTCTCTTCTCTTCTCTTCTCTTCTCTTCTCTTCTCTTCTCTTCTCTTCTCTTCTCTCTCTCTTCTCTTCTCTTCTCTTCTCTTCTCTTCTCTTCTCTTCTCTTCTCTTCTCTTCTCTTCTCTTCTCTTCTCTTTTCTGTTCCCTTCTCTCCAAGAAGCCCAAAACCTTGACTTTTATTGATGACGTACAGCACGTACAGGCACACAAAGCTGGCATAACCGTGTTATGTCAGGAATGTTTGATGGACAGGTCAAGCTACTCAGGAGGGGATGGGAATGAACTTCCTTGACACAACATGACTGCCAGAATAATCTGAGAGTGATTTGGCAGTCTGGTAAAGCTAGTGGACCTCAATAGTTGGCCATCTGTACTGCAAGTGTGTCTAAGCACTGGAAGACTTCCATTATATGTGACTTAGTGGTGAGTCAAATAATTATAGTACGAAGTGATGAGTATAAAAGATATTTTAAGATATCTACAGCAACAATCATATGTAATGGACTTCTCTACTAGTAGCAATGCAATGACCCAGGACAATCCTGAGGGACTTATGAGAAAGAACTATGAGAGTAGAAACATAGAAGAAAAACATGATTGGTTATGTGGTTCAATGGGTATATGACTGGGGATTTTGGCTTTAAATGATCACTCTATATTACTAATATAGAAATAGGTTTTGAACAATGATACATGTATAACCCAGTGGAATTGTTCATTAGTTCTGGGAGGGGGGAAGAAACATGAATTATGTAACCTTGGAAAACTATTCTAGATAAATTAATTAAAATACCAGTAACAACTGTAATGTGATATGAAAATGCCTGATTTATGTTGGGGACCAAGTCACAGGTCCTCCTAATGCTAAGGAAATGCTAAAATTTCAGTTAGAGGTTAGTAAAAATAAAGAACAACCCTAATGTTAGAACTGTTCTTTAACTGTATCTTATGTATATGTATAATTTTTTTTCTCATCAAAATTCAAACCCTTAGGGATTTGTGGACCTCAGATTAAGAGTCTTTGTTCTAATGCCTCATTTTAAAAAACCTTCCATTACCTACAGACGGATGTTCAAATTACTTCTGGCTTTGGGCCCACCATAGTATTTCCTCCTCCTGTCTTATCAGCTACTGTTTCCACAGGGTCTAGCTCTCCTCTTTACTCTGGCACATGATACTCACTTTACTCATGATGTTCTTTGAATCTTTGGAATACCCTCCTAATTTCTTTTCTACTTTTTTCATCCATTTTTAGGGACAAGCTCAAGCCCCACCTGCTCCATGAAGTCTTCCCTAAGGCTCATAAGCTTTCATTACTTTGACTTTTTCCGGTCATCAACCTTAATTTTAGAACTTGGTTATATGCCGCCCTATACTGTAGGTACATGTGTACATGTGTAGGTACATGTAATACACATGTACATGTGTATTATCTCTAGCGGACTATAAACTTCTTTTATATCTGCCAAAGTAACTAGCAGGTAGATTTCCATCAATATTTGTTATATTAAATTTATGACCTTTTTTCATGAATTATCATAAAGCCCCATGTGTACTGAAGTTTTCATGGAGTCTGGTTCACTGCAACTCTTTTGTGCATGTTCAACACAATGAAAGGATTCACCTATACAGATTAGCAAAGTACAAAGATTCATCAAACTGGAAAAACAAAGGGTATGCCTACATATTAAGCATTACAAAACAAACCCAGGTATGAAAAACTTGCTTGAATAACATTTTCACGGAAGTGATTTCTTAGCTTCCCAAGAAAAATCATGCAATATTATTAAAGTCAATCTGGTAAAGATTATGATGGACTTCACAAATTTCATTAGGTTAGACAAACACTCATTCAGAATTCAAATCTCACAATATGAAATGGTCAAAGCCATCTGGGACATCTAATTGAGCATACAAAAAAAGGATAATTTTATAGCTTAATTTTTTTTTTAACAGAAGCTACAATTCTTCCAAGAAACAGAATTTGTTAAAATATTTCTTGAGCATCTATGTTTACGGCTCTGATGAAGCCATGTGGAAGGAATATAGATGAAAAGAAAGCAATCATTGTCCTCAGAGATTTCACATTCTGATAAAGGAAACCAAATATAATTGTGAAATAACATTGTAAAAGAGCAGTACTTATGCCACACAACAACCTAAAAGTATCCCACCAACCCCAGACAGTACAAGTGCTATTATTCCTATTTTATAGATGAGGAAATGAAAAGTCAAGTGACTTGCCCAAGGTTACAAAGCTAGTTAGTGGCACAGCTAAGGGTAGAATCCATATCTGATTCCGGAACTATGGCATACTGTGATACATTTTTGAGCTTGAGTCAGGAAGACCTAGTTTTAAAGTTCAATATATAAGCTGTGAGACCACATATAAATTATAATCTCTCAGTGTCCTAATTTTCTGAAGATGATAAATTAGAAATCATTTGTTAAGAGATTCCATATTCCAGAATTTTTCATACTGATGAAATCAAGGGTTCAGACAAAAAGGGAGGAAAAGGGAAATATAAACCTGATCATAGTTAATTTTTTGGTGGCTATCAGTCATTCTATTCTACCTACACAATGCTTAATCCGTTTCTGTTAACCTTCAATTCAACAAATATTGTCAAATACTAATGTGCTAGGTACTGGGGTCTAGATACAAAGTTTAGATAACACTTGGTCTTTGGCTTCATGCACCATATAATTTATATTGGTTTGACCCGCCCATGAGCAATTAATATTTTTCTAGTTGTTTAGATCTGACTTTATTTGGACCATATAGTTTATTAAAAAAAAAGATACTTTATTTTTACCAATTACTGAACCATATAGTTTAAACAAGCTTCAAAGACCTAAATACCAATAGTAAAATTGTTTTTTAATAGTGTAACCATGTTTTCATGAGAGATTATTTATTTGGCTTTTCTCCTGTCTCAGGGAGGCTCTGGGCAAAATTGTTTTTAAAGAAAACAAAGCAAAATTCATCTTCAGTATCCCATTCTCTTCCTTTCTTGAGCTTCTTGCTACCTGCCATCTCTAAGTTGCCCAAATCCTCTTACTGCAGGCCCTACACTGTCTTCATCCTTTCAAGTCCAGAACTTCTCTTTCCCTTCAAAAAACTATGCAGTCATCTCAAACAGGATCCCTAACACTTTTACAAGGGCCTCCTGGAGATGTTGTTTTTGTCCTCCCCTGACTGATTAGATTTAAGCAAGAAGTATTGAAGGAGAGTCTAGATATGGGAATTCATATACCGGAGAAGGGTCAACTAAATGACCTCTCAGTTCCTTTCTTCCAGTGAGAGCTGTGATTCTAAATACAGCTTTTTTTTTTTTTTTGGGTGGGGGGTGGAGTTTTATTTAGTCAATTTAGATTATTTTTCCTTGGTTACAAGAATCATGTTCTTTCCCTCCCCTCCCCCACCCCTCCCATAGCCGTTTTCTAATACATCTTAAAACCCAAGCAAGAGTCAAATAAGAGGTTTTTGCACTGTCCATTCCCATTTTGTTCTTTATACCTAAGAGTTTAAAACTGGCTCTTTTTCATAATCAGAATCATATAGAAATATTAAGTTAGAAGGGACCTCAGAAGTGGTTTTTAACATTGCAACATCTCTGAGAGGTGATCTAACGCCTGCTTAACCTCTTCTAGTGAGCCCAGTTTCTGTCTCAAAAGATGCTATTGGATAATGAAAGGAGCTTTGGCTCTGGAATCTGGAGATCTCCGTTCAAGTCCAGCTTTTGTATTTTACAGCCCTGAGACCTCCGACAAGTACTTCAAATCCGCCTCTATAAAGTCCGGCATGCACTGCTAACCTCTCTACCTATTTAACCTCCTACCTTTTCTAAACTGGGAGAGGGTTAAAGGTGAGGGAGAATTAAACAAAACCAGGATTTTAACTCCTCTTTACCAGTGCTTAATCTTTTAGTCACCCAGATTAGTTTTGTCTGTGCTAATACCCCACCTACTGGTAGAATTTGGAAACACATAAATTGGGCTTTTTAAACTTCTGAGTACAGGATTTATCGAGTACAGGAACTATTTTACTTCGAGTATTTTTTTTTCTTTTTTGAAGCTATGCAAATCTCCCCTCCCTCACGTTCCCCTTCTTCACAGCAGTTAAATGTTGTGTCCAACAGAGACAATAAGCTCCCCAGTTCGTCTGGTCAGGGAAATGAGGGCGGCGGTGTGTGTGTGTGTGTGTGTATGATTTATTGTGATAAGACTTTGGCCTGGCTCTCCTGATCAGGAGCTTTTAAGTTTAAGTTTACTTTTTGGAGTGACACCTCGAACACAGCAGGCACACTGGCGAATGTGGGCAGCCCAGCGTTCGGAGAGCCTCTCCCTGCAGGCTCGCCCCGGCTCGCTTGCTTACCTGGGCTGCTGGAGGGGCTGTCTCCCGTGCTGCCGCCAACACTACCAGCGAGTTTGCTCCGGAGCCCAGCGGAGGAGGCTGCGGAGCGCAGCGCGTGGCCGCAGCTCACTGAGAAGTTCTCGGACGCCTTCTTGGCCAGCGAGAGGATGGGGCGCGACCAGCTGACGTCGTCCCGGGTTGCTGCCTTGCCCCCAGCCTCGCCGCCCACCTCGCTAGCGGAGGGGATCTGGGTCTGGTCTATGATCTCGAAATCTTCCCGCGGATCCACACCCGGGGAGCCACCGGCCTCTCCTTCAGCCATCTTTACACAGTCATCTGACACCGGTCAAGAGGAAGAGGGTTTGCAGCCGCCCCCAGCCGCCCCAACCGCCCTCCAGCTCGCCTGCTCGCTCGTCTGCCCGGGGCAGCAAGCGCAGCAATCCGCGCCCAGGCAGATGCCATCGAGCCTTGTTCCCCATCCCAACCCCTCCCCAGGGTGGGTGGGGTGCGCAAGCTAGCGTGGGTAGCAGTGAGTTTTAGGGAGAGTCTAGAAGCTGTAGTAGGAAGGAGGGAACTTTAGGGGAACTTTCAAGAGGATGTAAGTAGGGCAAGAGTAGTTTTGGAGGTTGGCAAATGCAATGCAGGGAGAAGTGAATTTGAAGGTCTCAGAGCCAAGTGGGCAGGAGTGAGCTTTAGGAGCGACCTTTGCAGATTATTTAGGCAAGAGTGAAAATTGAGGCAAGAATGCATTTAAAATGCGAGTTCTAGGAGCCGGCTTTGCAGCTGGCTTCCCAAGGCTTCGGTGTGATGGTGTTTTCCTTTGTTGTGATGTGGTCTCGGATCATTCTTCATTGATATGTCTAACACTTTAGTTTTTTTTTTAGTTTAGTTTTTTAGGTAAAACAATTAAAGCAAACGAATAGGGAAAGGGATTTAGGAGGTAATAACTTAAGGAAAGATTGTAAACATTCAGAATGGGAGTTGCTTCGTATTCATAGTTTTGAGCTGCTAGGTGTGTCAGTGGATAGAGTGCCAGGACAGGAGTCAGGAACTCATCCTTGTGAGTTCAAATTTGTCCTCAGGAGTGTCTGAGTGACCCCGAGGAAGTCACTTACCCTGTTTGCTTCAGTTTCCTGATCTGTAAAATGAGGTGGGGAAGGAAATGGCAAACCACTCCATTATATTTCCAAGAAAACAAAGAAGAGTGGAACAGGTATAAACAACTTGTATCTGTTGCCTAGCACAGTCGGGGTAGTTAAGTCTCCACTTAAGAAATACTTGATTAATTTTTTGTAAGAGATTTGGGAGTTCCGTTTTCCTCTACAACTCCTAGGGCAAGCACTATTGTCTTCCTAGTCCTTCCCTAGGTGTTCAGGGAAGATGAGCACGTGTGGCGTGAGGGCTTACTGAGCCCTTTTCAGGTTTGGTTTCCTTCTTTGGTATCCACCTGCCACTGGGCTCTTACCTGTAACTACAAGAAGCTATAGCATGATTGGCAGCCACACCTTGCTAAAGCTGTCTAGATCAGGTTGTGGGTAACTGACAGGCTTCACACCTGTGGCTGAGTTAGGGGGTTGTGTTTATTTGCCTCAGTGGAAGGGACTGATGAGAACTGTTTGTACCAAAAGCCATGAAGGTGGCTAAAACAGATGCTGTGGACCCCAGAGACCTTGGTCAGGCATTGAAGATGCCAGAGTCATCCATTTCATCCAGAGCCATCACCAGCTTGACTTTTAAATTGCCACTGGCTTCACGTGACTGGAAGAGAGAATGAGACCAACATTTTCCACACCTCTGCCTCTATTAAATGCAATTTATGCATGAATCAGGATAATAGCTTCAAAGTAAAGGATAAAAGACTACATAAATATCAAGCAGAAGCAGATAGATCCTTATTTTGCAAAATCATAAGAGTCAATAGGGCTATCTAGATCTTAATTTTGCATATGGGGGTGCTCATAGTAAGTGAGGGGTCCACAATCACCCAGTAATATGCAACATAAGAGCAGAATAAGTAGTAAAATAAACAAAACCTATTTTAGGCAAAAAATGCAACATATTTTTGATATATTCTTTGGCATTGATTAAGTAATGATAGTTTCATTAATACTCTGCCAAAGTTTGCCTTGGCCCTTTGACCCTTTGGCCCTAGGGGTATCACAAGGTTCTCTGTGACTGAAAACAAAGTTGCTGTAAAATAGCTTTGAATTCTATGTAGGGACAATACCCCCAAATAGGACAAAGTGCCCAGAAGCTTACCATAGGTTACTTTGGGCCCTGGCAGAAGTTAATTCTTATTGATGCCTTAATTTTAAGAGTTGTTCATCCCTGGAACCATCTTCCTAATTAGGTAGTTAGTGAGCTTCCTATCCTTGCTGGTATTTGGCATTTAATTAAGGAGCTTCTGTTACAGGTACCATGCTAAGAGCTGGAGATACACAGAAGGGCAAAAACATTGGCCCTTTCCTCAAAGAGCTTACATTTCCATGGAGAAGTCAACATGCAAATAACAGTAGGAGCAAGATGTATACAGAGTTGTTGGAAGGCAATCTGAGATGGAAAGGCAACAAATGGGTGGGGGTGTGTCAAGAAAGGCCTTCTGCAGTTTGGGGAATTTGAGCAGAATCTTGAATTAAGTCAGAGTGACTAAGAAATAAGAATGAAAGGAGTAAAGAGTTCCAGGCATGGGGGACAGTCACTGTTTCTTCTGTAAACCTTCTTCCAGGTAGAGGATTTCCAAAATAAATGGGAGATACCATCTAAAGGGCAAGAATTCTGTGACCTTGTGAGAAGTAGTTCTACAGAGGGGCTCTCTTTACCATTCATACTATATGTTGATTACTTTGTTTCTTTATACCAATCTTTAAGAAATAAAAAGGCCAAGTCCAGTTTTTACTCTAACTCTTATTCTCAGGGGCCAGCTAGGTGGTACAGTGGATAGGGCTCCCAGTCTGGAGTTCAAATGTAGCCCCAGACACTTACTAGCTGTATGACCCTGGGTAAGTCACAACCCTATTTGTCTGAGTTTCCTCATTTATAAAATGAATTAGAGAAGGAAATGTCAAACCATTCCAGTATCTTTGCCAAGAAAACACTAAATGGAGTCACAAAAAATTGGACATACCTGAAAAGAAACTGAACAACTTATCCTTAAACTTTATTGGTCTCCGAACTTTAGTAGACCCAGTGGCCCTTACTCTACATATTCTTCCTGACTACAATTTCCCCCATTGTTTCTTGTTACCACAAAAGTCAATTTCCCTTTCACACCACTTCCAACCCGGGAAAGAAGAAGGAATGGGCAGAAGGTACTGTTTTAGCTTAGTTTGGAAACTAATAAAGGATATCATGACATTTTAATGAGTGGCAAAAAACAGGTAAGAACATCACTGTAAAATGAAGGAGTTGGAATAATTATCTCTTAAGCCCTTTCCAGCTCTAAAACAATAATCCTTTAATCATCACATAAACAAGGTCAGAGGCCAGCCTTCTCATCACTGAAGATTCTTTTCCAGTGAATGACTGACAGCAGCACAAACCCTGAGGTTTGGGCGCCATCTTGTGGAATACAACTTCTGACCAGTTTCCAGCCGTCTTTCCCAAGCTGATTTGGATGTGACTTTCCAAGGCACAAAAAAAAAAAAGTATATGTGTGTGTGTTTGTGTAATTGGGATTGTGGATCTAGCTCTGGAAGTTACTTTAGAGAACATCTAGTCTTATGTCTTCCTTTTACATATAAGGAAATTGAAATGTAGGGAGATTTAAGTGAGAGGGTTTTTTCCTCTGTACCATGCTAGGGAAGGCTGGACCTTGGGAATAGGAATACTTTTGGGATAAAAGAGGATGTGAGGAAGCAAAATATAGGACAATGTCTCTTTTTATACCCCTAAATTGCTACTTTAAAAAAAAGCCATATATGTAATTTCATTTTAAATATTTTAGAGGGAAATATGTAAGCATCATTGATGATTTTGCCATGGAAAATTTTATGGAAATTTCATTCACATCCAATGGGAACACTTAGATTTTGTATGAGTTTGAGAAACATGATTTTACTGGATTTAATTTACATATTACACTGTAGTATGGAACACCAGGTAGCCCTTGTGGGAACCTGAAGGCCTAGAAAGTTACCAAGTGCTTGAAGCTGACCTCAGTTTTTATGTAAGGCTCTTTCTGTTATATTCCACTGCCAATTTCCTACTGCTGTGGCCTCTGGAAATAATCATAGTCTGGTACTTCTGTACATTAGAAAAAAATCTGTTGAGATCCAATTAGGTGGAACAGTAGATAGAGTGCTAGGTCTGAAATTGTGAAGATTTGAGTTCAAATTCAGCCTCAGATGCTTACTAGTTGTGTGAACCTGGGCAAGTCACTTAACCTTTGTTTGCCTCAGTTTCCTCATCTATAAAATTGGGATAATAGTACCTACCTTCTAGGGTTGTAAGGATCAAATAAATAGTAATCCTAAAGAATGTAGTCCAGTGCCTGGCACATAATCAGTGTTATAGAAATGTTAGCTCTTATTACTATAGAAAGAGGCAAAACAAAATTGTGAGGCCCTGTGGGAAATAATATTGCACTTGCTTTCTCTAGAACAGAAAGAACAGTGGAACTTGGCTGTCCTAATTGGGATAGAGGGGATCAAAAGCCAGATAACAGTTGAAAAGAGGAGCTCTTTGCAGATTCCCACTCCCTCTCTTTTGTTTTTTCCAATTCTTTTGAAGTGCTCTTACTCAGGTCACTGACACCTGCAGGCAGCATGACTTTTTGTGTGCCTGGAATTGGGGAGCTGGTGGAAACACCACCTTCTTCACTTTTTCACTTTAGTCCTGGAGTCTGAGAGGACTTCCTTCCTTCTTTCCTCCCTTCCTTCCTTCCTCCCTTCCTTCCTCCCTTCCTTCTTTCCTCCCTCCTCCCTCCCTCCCTCCTCTCTCCCTCCCTCCCTCCCTCTCTCCCTTCCTTCCTTCCTTCCTTCCTTCCTTCCTTCCTTCCTTCCTTCCTTCCTTCCTTCCTTCCTTCCTTCCTTCCTTCCTTCCTTCCTTCCTTCCTTCCTTTCTCCCTCCCTCCCTCCCTCCCTCCCTCCCTCCCTCCCTCCCTCCCTCCCTCCCTCCCTCCTTCCTTCCTTCCTTCCTTCCTTCCTTCCTTCCTTCCTTCCTTCCTTCCTTCCTTCCTTCCTTCCTTCCTTCCTTCTCTAAGCCAGAAGAGCCAGGACTCGGTAAGTGGGCTAAGTGACTTGACTTGGGTCACACATCTAGGAAGTATGTGAGGTCACTCCTAGGTTCTTCCAACTCCAGGCTTGGCACTCTATTCACTTTGCCACCTATACTTGAGTATACAACCAAAAAACTTCATATAAGTGCAAATGCCATATAGCTCACATTTGTATTCACTTTAAGGTTTACAACATACTTTCTTCCCACAAATTCTGTGAAGTGGATGATACAATTATTATTATTATTATTTTTCTAATATTATTTTCATGGTTACAGGATTCATGACCTCCCCCTGCTCATTCCTCCCCCTTCCTGGAGCTGACAAGCAGTTCCATTGGGTTATACATGTATCATTGTTCAAAACCCATTTCCATGTTATTCATATTTGGAGTAGAGTGATTCATCAAAACTCTAATCATATACCTATTGAACTACGTAATCAATCATATGTTTCTCTTCTGTGTTTTTGCTCCCACAGTTCTTTCTCTGGATGTGGATAGCTTCTTTCTTATAAGTCCCTCAGAATTGTCCTGGATCATTGCATTGCTGCTAGTAGAGAAGTCTATTACATTCGATTGTACCACAGTGTATCAGTCTCTGTGTACAATGTTCTCCTGGTTCTGCTCCTTTTGCTCTGCATCAATTCCTGGAGGTCGTTCTACTTCACATGGAATTCCTCCAGTTTTTTTGATAAAAATCTTGATACAATTATTAGTCAGCCAGTTTTATAGACAAGGAAATTGGTAGCAATATCAGAACCAGAATATTTGCAAGTGCATATTGGTAGTGTGGTACAATGCAAAGAAGGTGGAATTGAAAGTCAAGGACTTGGGTTTTTGCTTTGCCCATCTTTAGGCCCAAGATTCCTCATCTTTATAAGGGATTATGAGAGGGGTTGAACAATGAATATACTGTACCTAGGAAACTGTCTTAGGCTGATGAACTCTAAGATGTTTGCTAGCTGTAAGAATCTATGAATAGTTAGATCTGATCTCATACTTCCTAGCTGTGTGACCCTGGGCAAGCCACTTAACCCCAACTGTCTAGCCCTTATTGTGTTTCTGCAGTAATCAATTGGTTCTAAGACAGAAGGGAAGGGTTTTAAAAAAAATTTGTGAGTGGGCCTAGTAACTTTGCTTTCTTCAACTTTGAACTGAAACTTTGAAATAGTAGGCCAGTGGTCTGCGCTGAATTCATAGACATCAGTGTGACATGCTTCCCAAGTACCAACTCACTTTGTAGAAAGTTACTATACCAATTTGTCATGAGGCGAGAATAATCATGAAAAAAGTGCCAATCCCTATCCCACAATTCATTGTACAAGCAATTGTCATATATTTATGAACACAGCACTGGGCTAAGTGGTGGTGAAAAAAAGGCAAAAATGAAGTGCCTTCAAGGAGAGAAAGTTAGAAGTTTTGTTTCAGACATGTTGAATTCAAAATAGGTATCATTCCTGGAACTGTGATTTCAGTGGTTAAAGGGATCTCTCAGGTGAGGAATTCCACCGCTAATAAAGATCATCGCTCTCTCTCTCTCTCTCTGCAGCTTTAGAGCCCTGAAGAACTGCCTCCAGAATGGAAGAGACAGCCTGTACAATGTCAGAAGTGGGACTTGGACTCAGGCATTCATTCCTAACTCTGAAGCCAGCTAGCTCTATCTGATAAATGCTAGCTCTGCCTTTCAGGTATGAAATGCTGAAGGAAAATCCAGGTGGATACTTGATCTGGATCTGTAGGGTTAGAAGTCATCAGTTAGAGATGATAATTGAACCCATGGGACCGCCTTAGAGTATAGAGAGAGGAAAAAGGGCAGGGGGGCACTGAGGGAAAAAAAAGGACCCAGGATTTAAGATTGGGCTATATGCATACATAAGAGATTGGACCTAGAAGATAATCTAGGGAAAGAGTCTTAGGAGCAGTCAGAGATGAGAACTAAAAGGGAGCAGATTGCTTTCTCTTTCATGTCCATTCTCTAATCTTCAATTTCTCCTTATCTACTGTTTCCTCCACTGCTGACTGCTGACTACAAACATGCCTATATCTCTCCATTCTTAAAAAACCTACTTGACCTACTTGATCTGCTAGCCATCATTCTGTGTATCTTCTCCCTTTCTAGGATAAACTCTTTAAAAATTAAAAAAAAAATTTTGTTTTGTTCATTTTTGTAAGTGGGGAATCTTATAAAACCCAAACCTCCAAATATAAACCCAAATAAATAAGTGAAAAATTGTTTGCTTTCATATGCATTCTGACTCCAACAATTCTTTCTCTAGAGGTGGATAGCATTCTTTGTCATGAGACCCTCAGAATTGATCTTCTAGGATAAATGCTTGAGAAAGACATCTATTCCTCCATTTTCTCTCTTTTTACTTGATTCCAAATCTTCTGAAATCCGCCTTCTGAATTCATTATTATTATTTTATCTTTATTTAGAATATTTTTCCATGGTTACATGATGATTCACGATCATCCCTCCCCTTCTCTCCCCTGTCCTGGAGCTGACAAGCAAGTCCACTGAGTTACACATGTATGCCATTCAAAATGTATTTCCGTGTTATTTATATTTGGAGTAGAGTGATCTTTTAACATCAAAACCTTAATCATGTCCCAATTGAACCATGTGGTCATTCCAGTACACGTGGAATTCCTCTAGTTCATTATTCCTTTGAGCACACTAGTATTCCATCACCAACAGATACCACAATTTGTTCAGCCATTCCCCAATTGATGGACACCCCCTCACTTTCCAATTTTTTTGCCATTATAGAGTGTGGCTATAAATATTTTTGTACAAGTTGTTTCCCTTATTACCTCTTTGGGGCACAAACTCAACAATGGTATGGCTGGGTCAAAGGATAGACATTCTTTTAAAGCCCTTTGTGCATTATTATTTTAAAAAAAAACACCTCTTACTTTCCATCTTAGAATCAATACTATATATTGGTTCCAATACAGAAAATCAATAAGAGCTAGGCAATGGGGATTAAGTTACTTGCCCAAGGTTACACAGCTAGGAATTGTCTGAGGTCAAATTTGAACCCATGGTCTCCTGTTTCCAAGTCTGGTGCTCTATCCATTGAGCCACCTCACTGCCATCCTAAATTCATTTTCAAAATGAGACTTCTCTCTTCAAAGTCACCATTGACTCCTTAATTCCCAAACTATTGGCTTTCCCCTCTATTTTCATCTTTCTTGACCCTTCTGCAGCCTTTAAGCTCTTGATCACCCTTTTCTCTCAGATGCTCTCTTCCCTTTAGTTATTTATTGTGCTGTTCTTTTCTGGTTCTCCTTCTACCTGTCTAACTCCTCCTCAGTCTCCTTTGCTAGATCTTCGCCCAGGTTATACCCACTAAGTGTGGCCATTTCTTAAGGCTCTGTCCTAGGTCCTCTTCTCTTCTCTCTCTGTAATATTTCCATTGAGGATTTAGTCGGCTCACATGGGTTCAGTTATCATCTGGATAGGTGATTTCCATATCTAGGAATATAGCCTAAATTATGTTATCTCTGGTTTTGCAAAACTACTTGCTTATTGGATATCTTGAATTGGAATGTAGACATCTTAGACTCAGTATGTTCAAATCAGAACTCACTATCTTTTCCCTTAAATCCTCCCCTTTCCCTTACTTTCCCATTTCTGTTGAGGACACCACAATTTTCTCAGTCACTGAGGCTCACAACCATGTTTTCATCCTTAATTCCTGACTCTTCCTCATTGCTCATATCTAATCTGCTGTCTAGTCCTGAGATTTCTATCTTTTTTAACATCTCCTATATCTCCCCTTCTCTCTACTCATTCAGTTGCTATGCATTGGCCCTTATTACTTCATACTTAGACTATTACAATAGCTTTCTGGTTGGTCTTCCTGCCCTCTTCCTCACACCAGTTTATCTTCTATTCACTTGTCAAATTGATCTTCTTAAAGTATGACTATGTCACTCCTTTACACAATAAATTCCAGTGGCTCCCTATTCCCTCCAGAATAAAACAGAAAATCTCCAGGCTTTCAAAGTCCTTTGAAATCTAGTCCCTTCCTATCTTTCACACCACTTTACAATGTCTTCCACTCCATATTGCAATGGATGCAATGACATTGGTTTTCTTGCTATTTCCTCCAATATCCTATTTCCTGACTCTCTGCCTTTTTATTGGCTTTCCTTCATGTGTGGAATGCTTTCCCTTTTCATCTCCCCCTCCTGACTTCCTACAAGGCTCAGCTCAAGTCCCATCTTTGGGAAAGAGGCCTTTCCTAATCCTCCCCAATGCCAATGCCTTCCCTCTGAACTTACTTCACATTTACCCTCTCTAGATCTTGTACAGACATCCTTGTTTGCATGTCATCTTCCTCATTAGAATGTGAACTCCTTGAGGTCAGGGACTGTTTTGTGCCTTTTTCTTTTCTTTTCGTTTCTTTCTTTTTTTTAATCTAAGTGCTTAGCACAATTTTTGGCATTAAGGAAGCACTTAAAAAACACTTATTGATTTTGCTCTTTCCCATTTTCTTTTCTCCATTGCTTCTTGACTGACCCACTTACAAACATAGCTCCTGAGCCCTTATTGATAGTTTTCCTTGTCAACCATAAGGCATATTAGATAAAAACAAATATAGGAAATGAAGTAGCATAGAAAAAAAGTGTCAAGAAATATCCTCTCATGTTCATATGGGGTATATTCTCCTTGGCGAGGAAGGGAAAATGAGGGACCAAGGAACATGTATGGCCATGAAATGTATAGGAGGGAACACACACCAGGAAACTTTGGCTAGACTTTCCTGAAGGATATCCATGTAGGGGATATATGATGCTAGGACACATGGCTAGCCAGAGCAATTCACACCTCGAATGCTGTGGGACTGCTTATATTCTTTGGTGATATAATAACATGGTTCTTGTGTTCTCTGCTGTTCATTTCATCTCTGCTCTCTATTAGGTGTGGCTCTGTCCTAGGCACGTAGTATTTGCTCGGCTTGTTGTCTCTGGTGGGTGATATGTCTTCGTTTCCTGTTCGTCATTACATTGTCTTAAGTGGGCATATTTCCACCACTTTCATGTCTCTTCCCTCTGTAATCCATTTTCCCCACCGCTGTCAAAGTGATCTTCCTAAAGTGTAGATATGACCATGTCACTCTACTCAATAAACTTCAATGACAACTATTGCCCCCCCAAGATAAAATATAAGGCTCTCTATTTAACTTAAAAAACCCCAACAACTCTTACCTTCCATCTTAAAATTAAAACTGTTCATTGATTCTAAGGCAGAAGAGCGGTAAGGGCTAGGTAGTGGGGGTTAAGTGACTTGCCCAAGGTCACACAGCAAGGAAGTGTCTGAGGCTAAATTTGAACCCAGGACCTCCTATCTCTAGGTCTGACTCTCAATCCATTGAACTACCCAGCTGCCCTCCTCTTTTTAACTTGTAGAGCCTTTACAGCCTGGCACCAATCCTCCTTTCCAAATTTATTATATATTACTCCCTTCCCTTCCTTCTAAGATCCATTCAAACTGACCTTCTTGCTATTCCCCACAAATGATATTCTTTCTGTTTCTGAACTTTTGCCCTGGCTCTCTCTCTCATACCTGGGATATACTTTCACTTCACTTCCACTTCTTAGAATCCCTTGTTCTGTCAAAGCTCTGATTAAAGTGTCACCTTTTACATACACGAAGCCTTTCCTGAAACTTTCAACTGCTAACACCAACCCTCTCCCACCCCCATTTTTTAAAACTTGTCTGCATTTTGTATATATCTATTTTTCTTTTAAACCCTTATCTCCCATTTTAGCATCAGTACTAAAGCAGAAGAGCGGTAAGGCCTAAGCAATTGGAGTTAAGCAACTTGCCTAGCTAGGAAGTGTCTGAGGTCAAATTTGAACCCAGGACTCCCCATGTCTAGGCTTGGCTCCCTAGTTGTCCCTGTACACACCTATTAATATACATGATAGAATGTAAAACAAGGATGCACCCTTAGAGCCTAGCATGGTACCTGGCACATAGTAAGTGCTTAGTAAATGATTAGTGATCAGTTGGTCTCATGGTCACCAAATGTTTCTCTTCTAGCATCTGAGCTTAATTTTTTCTACTATCCACCAGGCTCTTGGCACCCATCTGCCAGGGTGCTATGGCTTGAAAACTTTTGGCTTATGGGAGCAGCTATTTTAGTTCATTGTTGACTAAAGCCATGGAACCACCACACTTATTAAGAGCAGCCAACAAAAGCCAAATTGTCCTAGACTAATGTTCAAGATATTCTTTTGACTTCCTGTATTTGGCTCTGATTCTAAGTCTGGTCCCAGGCAGTCATCCGAAAGGATTAGAAAGTCCCTTGTAACTCCAGTTTAAACTCTAATGGGAATTCTACGTCCTTAAAACCCATGATAAGAGGAACTGTGTAGAGGCTGGGGTGATGAAGCTGTCTTTAATCTCATTCTTGCTCCCCTCCCTTCCCCATAATGGTAACAGATTAGATTGAGTAAGAACGTAAGAGGCAAAGAAGCCAAGGCCATTCTATCTATCCACATTCCTGGCCCACATTCTTTGAAAAATTTATGTCTATCTCCATCTCCCCCCACACCAAAAGCCAAACCTTGTTTTTGCAATGTATTTGGCCAATGACTTGCTTATTTCCTTACAAATAAAGGAACAGATTGTTACAATTATTTCTTTTATGGCCATAGAGAATGCGAACTGGTTAGCCTAGTAGAGTGATGTTGAACCTTTTAGAGACTGTGTGCCATGCCCTGCCCCCAGAGACTACATGCTGTACCCCACCTTCCCATTAAGTGCCAGGTGTGCCCTGCCTCCCCCCTTTCCCAACATAGGGGAAGAAGGAAGTGCTTCCATTGGGCTGCTGGACTGAGGGGTGGATGAAATGAGGAATGTCCTCAGCAAGTGTAGAGAGGAGGAGGGGAGTGGACCAAGCTCTCTGCTCCGCCCCCAGTTCTGCCAACTGTGAACCTCCCACCTTCCCCCTCCTGCTCCCATTGAGGGGTTGGGCAGGGGGGTGGGGGATGGAAAAATGTCTTTAGGAGTGGTGGAGAGGGGGAGGGAAGTAGCTCCGCCCAAGTCCCTTGACTTTCTAGTAAAAAACTTTGGGGGTGTGGTGTGGAGAGGTATGTGTGCCTACCGAGAGTGCTCTATGTGCCATCTTTGGTATCCATGCAATAGATTTGCCATCACTAGCTTAGTATAAAAGCTCTTTCAACTTCCTATCCTCATCTCACAATGCAGTTCTTCAAATATGCTTCAGGTTTTCTTGCCTCTAGTTTTTTGCTTACTCCATTCTTTATGACTAGAAATCTCCTCATCCCTACCTCTTCCTTTTAAAACTTTCCTTTCACACATAAAAATGATATTTGCCGCTGTAGAAGGAACAGATGGAGTCCGACAAATTGAAACATACCATTCTTTGCTCTATTTCCTTCATGAATTTTTGTCTAGTGTAAGCAATATGTCTTCTTTCACAACATGGCAAATATGGGGATATGTTTTATGTGATAAAATGGGTATAATCTATATCATATTCCCTGCCTTCTTGAGAGGGGTGAGAAAGAGATAAAGAGAGAGAGAGAGAGAGAGAGAGAGAGAGAGAGAGAGAGAGAGAGAGAGACAGAGAGACAGAGAGACAGAGAGAGAACATGCATTGCAAAATAAGAAGAAATTGTATTCTGGAAAGAATTAAACTTATTTTTAAAAAATCCTAGTCTCAGCTCAAATGCCACCTCCTTCAAAACTCCTTCATTGATCCCTCTGTTCTCCATTCTCCAGCTGGAAGTAGTTTCCCTCATTTGAGATATTATGATCACTTATGTCCATATTTTGTGCTCTTTACCAATCTGTGAGCTACCTGAGGACAGGGACTGTGTCTTATCCATCTTTGGCAACATGGCTTAGCATGATATCTTGAACTCAGGAGATGCCCAAGAAGTGTTTGTTGAACTGAAAATAAAAAAGTATATATGAAAAAAAACAGTTCTTTTTTTGTGAGTTGAAATTTTTTATTTAATTAATTAATTTAGAATATTTTCCCATGGTTACATGAATCATGTTCTTTCCCTCCCCTCCTCCCACCACCCTCCCATAGCCAACAAGCAATTCCACTGGGTTTTACATGTGTCATTGATCAAGACCTATTTCCATATTATTGATAATTGCACTAGGGATCAACTAGGGATACTTGGATCATTTAGAGTCTACATCCCCAATCATATCCCCATCAACTCATGTGATCAAGCAGTTATTTGAAAGATAGTTCTAAGGACTGGAAGGACATTCT